>NC_142532.1:6077378-6239878 GCF_964205215.1 Stylophora pistillata
ATATATGTTTCCGAGACATCGGTTACTTTAGACCAAATTAAATATTCCGGACTATAATCTCCTAGCTAGCATTCTACTCCACCAATACAAACGAAAGACACATCGCTGCATGCAAGATCAGGCCAAACGAAATACGCAAAGACTAATTGGTCCGCTCGCTTTCAATTTGTGATAAACGCCTCGTTCTCCTACTTTATTTTCTATTGCACACTTGTCTTCATCTACGCCGTTTGTGAAAGGCTTTATTTAAAAGGAGCGTGACATCTGAAAGGCTTCAGTGCAACCAACCAAGTCTATTCATCATAAATAAGAACTGTTTGTTGTTGGTTTGGAATTGATTGTTGAAAGAATTGTTTGTTGTTGCTCCGAGGGTTTTTCTCCGAGTCCTCCGGCTTTCCTCCCTCCGCAAAAACCAACATTCCAAATTCCAATTCGATCTGGAACAGTGGACAAGAATAGCCACCCAGTGGATGTCCATTGTTAAATCATTTATTCATTTATTCATTTATTCATTTATTCATTTATTCATTTATTCATTTATTCATTTATTCATTTATTCATTTATTCATTTATTCATTTATTCATTTATTCATTTATTCATTTATTCATTTATTCATTTATTCATTTATTCATTTATTCATTTATTCATTTATTCATTTATTCATTTATTCATTTATTCATTTATTCATTTATTCATTTATTCATTTATTCATTTATTCATTTATTCATTTATTCATTTATTCATTTATTCATTTATTCATTTATTCATTATTCATCATAATAAGAACTGAAACAACTCTGACATAACGTTACAAAAAAGTTCAACTGAGTCCTTTAATGTAATTGGCCACAAGAGCTCAGCTGTCATGGACATTATTCTCGCTGATTTCAGTTTCTAGGAATCCAAAATGATATCTTTAGATTTCGCAGATGTCTTTTCGTATCTGTTGCTTAAATAATCTTTACTTCAAGGTGATCGCGATGGATCCCCTTGTAGAAAATCTCGAGAAACTAGTAACCTGCTCGATTTGTCTCGACACCTACACAGATCCGAAAATAATATCGTGCCTCCATACTTTTTGCTGTAAGTGTTTGGAGGAACATGCTAGAAAAAGCCACAGACGAGGGAAATTCCGATGCCCTGAGTGTCAGGCCGAAATAGATTTACCAGCAGACAATCGCTTTGACCGTTTGCCCACCAGCTTTTACCATAACAGTTTGCTAGGTCTCCTTCAATCGGAAGATCGCGAAGCTTTGCTGAAGCCGCCATTTTGCTCACAACACAAGAACGAAAGACTTAGATATTTCTGCTCTTCCTGCGAAGCGTGTGTTTGTCCTGTTTGCCTCGCTCAACAACACCAACGACATGAGTTCGACGTTATTGAAAATGCAGTGGAAGAGGATAGGAAACACATCATGTCGAACGTTGAGACCATCAAGGAAAAGGCAAACTTCTTTCGAGCTGAGATAAGAAAACTGGATAAAACATCTAAGGATGCGGAAATGATTATCGAAACCGCTAAACAAGAAGTGTCTGAGGCAGCTGAACTTGTGATCACAAAGACACGACAGCAAAAAAAACAACTGTTAGAGTCCCTCGAAATGACGCGTAGGAAGAGAATAGAGCGAATCAACTCGGCTAAACAAGAACTGGAATCTCTGGTAAAACAAATGAACCAAGCAGCTGAGTTAGCGGAAAATCTGGTGCACAGAAGCTTAGGCTTCGATATCATACAGACCAAGACAACTTTGAGGCACAAATTTGAAGAGCTTAGTAGAGTCGAAGTTCCAAAACATCGCCAGACCACATTTGTTAAATTTACCGCTGCATCGCAACAAGACTTGAAACTTGGTTTTATTAAACTCACCCAGAAACCGGCAAACGTAGCTAAATCAACTCTAGAAAGACTGGATCAAACTTTTCAGGCTGGTGTAGAAGCAGAGTTTACGTTATGTCCAAAAACTTCTAGAGGAGAGATTAGTGACCAGGCTGATCTTAAAGATCAAATTGAATTGCTGATAAAACCCGCCAAAGATGTAACAAACGTAACCGTTCAAGAAAAAGAAGACGGCAATCTTAAGCTGAAGTTTACACCTAAAATGCCTGGCGCCTACAGTGTTGAAGTGAAGATTAATGGCGAAAAGCTTCCGACCTGTCCGTTCACTTTGCAAGTAAAAGAACGTGAACTTGTAGTAGTCGGTGAGTTGCATTTGAAGTTCATCCCAGGGCAGGAGTTCAAAGAACCCAGTGGAATAGCTGTAAACAAGCATGGCGACATAGTTGTTGCAGATCACCACGGACACTGTGTTTTTGTATTCAATAAGGAAGGAAACTGTATGAAAAAAATTGGAAAAAAAGGAACAGATCTTGGGCGATTCAACTATCCAAATGATGTGTCATTTTTAAACGACAACGAAATTCTTATTGCAGATCGATTAAATAATAGAATACAACACATAAATATCCAAACAGGCTCTGTTTTGAAAACATTTGGACAAAAAGGTGAGCGGAAAGGACACTTTATGAATCCATGCAGTATTTGTCTGGACGATACAGAACGTATTATTGTCACTGACTTCCTTAACAATAGAGTTCAAGTAATATCACAAGAGGGCGAAACTACATTCACAGTAGGAGACAGTGGTCCAGAGAGACTCTGCGAACCACACAGCTGTATTCCTTACAAAGACATTTTCCTGGTATCCGAGAGAGACAATCACTGCATAAAAGCATTTGATTCGTCAGGAATGTTTTTGTATAAGTTTGGAAAAAAAGGGAATCAAGATGGACAGTTCAACATATCCTGTGGCATGTGTATAGACGGCTCCAGTAATCTTCTTGTTTGTGACTTTGGCAATGACCGAGTTCAGCAGTTTTCCTTGGACGGTCGCTTTTCAGGCAAAACTATCGTTCCTTTACAAGGTGCGAATCGAATTGTAACAGCACCAGATGGGCGTATACTAGTCGTTTGCAGGACAGCTAAAAAAATATACATACTGAGGTAAATGTGCTGTTATTCCACAAATCATTGTATTCGGAAACAGAATTAAACCATTGTTTTAGGCAAAATTTTTCACACAGAAAAATGATCTTAAACGAGTCTAAGATGGGTTTTACTTTTTATTGTGTAATCTGCGTCTCTACTTGATATGATCGGATAAGAAGAACAGAAATTTTGAGAGTACACAGCCCATATTAGGGCAAAGAACTGTACCAAGGTCTAATGTGATCTGAAGAAAACATTAGCAAACAGAATTTAGAGAAAAAGTAAAACAAGCACAATTAAACAGAACCTCAAAATTCTGTGCCATGCACAAGTGCTCTCAATTAGTTTTGTAGAAAATATTTAAATTGCCGTATATATCTTTAAACTTGTTCATATGTCATTTAGCTATCACCTGATTTTTTCATCGATTATCTCCAAAGTAAATTAAAGGGGAATTGCTTCACAGTACATGTACATGCACATATAAATCTTAATTGATTGAAAGTTGGAAAAAAGAGTAAATTCTCCACACCGACTGTCCTATATTTCTTTAGAATTTAAACAAAAGAAGTTAGTGTTCTATCAGACTAACACCACCTAGCTGATGACCTTGTCTATTCTCAGAACCTATTTGCAAGATAAGATATTGCAATGAAAAGGAGAATTTACATATTAATCGCGTCTTAGAGTTAGAGGGCGAAAGCACCGTCTGGAATTGAGATCTAGTCTTCTCAGGTCCAAACTATCCACTTTGCCATTAAAAGAGATTTGTTTCTCGGCATTCTCAAGTTCAATGTCTTCCCTGTGTCTTGTAACTGAATAACCAACTAGTCTGCCTCCCTTACGTTGAGCATTCTAACAATGTACGTAAAATTTGTTTGAACCAGATACCCATTAAGCACCCAGTTGAGCATTTGTTTTCCTTATCAATTACATTGAACTGTCATAGTTAGTTGATATACTGTATGTACAGTTAGCAATTGTAACAAATGTATTTAATTTTTTTCCAGTGGAGTTTTAGTTTAATTGAATGAAATGATTTTTAATACTTACCTTGTACTATTTTTAACGCAATTTTCAGTTTTTGTCTTCGGTGCTCATTACTAATTTTCAGCCTGCAAGACGTTTAAAAAACTTAGCTTTGATATCTGAAAGAGACAATCACTATGAAAACACTGATCATTAAGTAACCCTTTTACCCAACTTTGTAAAACAAGGCAATCATGTTCAAATCTTAATCAGACCCCACGGCATGTGTTAGGTTAACTTCAAAAGTACTTTTAAGACCACTGCCATAACAGAATTCTGTCGTTTTCGGAGTCAAACATATCATTCCTGTATGAAGTTCCACATCTAATGGTAACAGGTCCAGATGGGTCAAGATTTGCCATTTGAAGTATAACTGGCAGAGCTTATATACTGACGAGGACCCGACGCCATTTTGGAAAGTGCGACAAGCAAGAAAACTTCCGGTAATGTATTGTCAAATGAGAATTCGTGTAAGAAAGGAGACTAATTAGAGCCAATCAGCACCTAGTATATATAATCGCGTAGTTCGCTGGGGTTCAGAATACGGTCCGTTGAGCTGATTCACAGATGGAATTTTTCGAGGAAATCGGAAATTCTGGCTGTTCACATGCTAGCTTGAACCAAGAGCCATACTGAGACAATTATGGCTCTTGCTTGAACATGTTTAAAAGTTCAATTTTTGCATCTTCTAATTCGTTTCATTTTTGATCATTTTTTTTTCTTTTGCCTTTCTAGAGATGATGACCATGAATCGGCCCACTTGCTATCAAATTGACGTCTAAAGCGAAAGAAAAAAATGAGAGTATAAGAAAAGTTTACGCTCGCAAATACAACGGGGGGGTGGGGAAAGTGATTTGTATTCTTTTTTTCCCGCATGGCGGTCCTTCACGCGCACGTGCTTCGAGTTTGGTCCCTTAACTATGGCCATCGAAAAAGGCCAGGCAGCTAAGGACAGGTTAGCCATCTGCTTGAATAGATATATTAACGAGATCACTTACCAAAGGAAAATCTCTTCAAGGACGAAGTCAAAATGGATTGCAACAGATGAATTTGAATAACTTAGGCTGTATTCCAGAAGATGAACAAACTGTGACTTTGTTTCATCAAAACAATCAGACAATTCTTCTCCTTTAGCGCCAATGTTTTTTTTTCAACATTTTAAATCACCCCCCGTACAAAACATAGAAACGATCAATCACGCCCAACAAATGTAAATATTTTCATTTTGCAGCACAGACAGCTATGGAGGCAAGATACAACTTCCTTTCTTCCTTTTGAGTCCAACGAAGTGCAAAATTACCTAAAACGCTTGGGAGGCAATAATAAACAACGAATGAACGAAGATTGCTGAGGATATAAATGGTTAAAATGAAATCACAATGAAAAACTTCAAAACTTCAGGCTAAATTGTTTTCTAGTCACTCAACCGTGACTTTGTTGGACAAATTATTTTAAGGTCGGCACACACGAGGGGACTAGTCCCTGCGACTAGTCCGTGCGACTAGTCCCGGCGACAAGTCTTTGAAGGGTTTACACGAGGGGACCGGTAGCAGGGACTAGTCCCTCAAGGCGTTCACACGAGGGCACTCAATTGCACAGGAACATAGGAAAATTAAGAGGCAAAAGATGTTTCTTAGTCTGGTGCGTTACACAAAAACAATGAAAATTTGGTAACTTTTCATTGTAGCACTATTAAACATCAACGCAAATGAACTGCACTTATTCAGTCGGATTATTCATGCTTTTACGTGTTCCGTTTTTGTTTTTGTTTGTTTTTTTTTTTTTTTTAAGAGACACAGAGTAAAATAGGGTAAAAATTCCATCAAAACGGCTCCAAGACATCTGTATATGTTTACAAAACTAGAAATAGTTTTTTATTCTTCAGTTGTAGAAATCTAGAATTCAGGGAAAATTCATAGAAACTGCAATGTTTACAAATACCGGAAGTCACGCATCATACTGACTCGTGATTGGCTTATTTACCGTTTAGTCGCAGGGAATGGTCGCACTAACAGTTCACACGAAGGGAGAAACATTTGTTTCATGCGACAAGTCCCTGCGACTGGTCGCACGAATTCAAACCAGTTTGAATTCGTGCGACTAGTCGCAGGGACCAAATTTTGGTCCCTGCGACCACAGAAATGTGTAGTTCACACGAAGGG
This sequence comes from Stylophora pistillata, assembly GCF_964205215.1. Lineage (NCBI taxonomy): Eukaryota > Metazoa > Cnidaria > Anthozoa > Scleractinia > Pocilloporidae > Stylophora > Stylophora pistillata. Next base: position 6,083,557 of record NC_142532.1, read on the forward strand.
ACTTGTCGCATGAAACTAGTCGCTGGGACTAGTCGCAGGGACTAGTCCCCTCGTGTGTGCCGACCTTTAAGGGTTTACAACGTCAACTGAGCCAAAGTATTTGTTTTGTTACAATCAGATGACTCGGACTTTGTTCTGCTTTCTTGGAAATCCAGATTAACAAATACATTCAAGTAATTGGGTCGGGTTTCTCCCTAAAGTCTAGTTCGTTCCGCTTGGAAGATGGAGTCCCTTATGTTAACCACGAATGGGTCTACTTTCTGTCAAAGTTCCGTCCAGAGACCCAGGAAAGTGGGAGCCTCGGGTGATTTAACGCTCGCGATCCAAAGAAGTCGCGGTCGCTGAGGCACGCATGCTTCAAGTTCGACTATTGCTCTCAAAAAATGGCCAGACAGACTAACTTTCTGCTTGGATCGAGATTAAAACTTTAAACGAACGACATCAAACGGATTGCCACACCATGATGACCACTTCTGACAAACGCGACATTCATTCAAACGCTACAAAAATATAGGCAATTTTTTGGTCAGAAGTTCTCTTCAGACTAATGACCAACCAGGCACTTTTAAATGCGCTCGTGCACGATGCAAAACGTGTCCTTTTATTCACAACACTGATAAAATATCGGGACCTAAACGATCCATTAACATCACCGATCACTTCACGTGTACCTCCGCCAATGTAATCTATTGCATAACTTACACTTATTGCAAAAAGATATACATCGGTGAAACAGGCAGAAGACTAGGTGACCGATTCCGAGAACACCTTCGAGACGTGGAAAGGAATGACAAGGACACATCGAAACCAGTCGCCAGACATTTTTATTGACCTAATCATTCTAAGCAACACATGGCAATCTACGGTCATTCCTTACACTTAGGTAGCACGGAAAGCCGTAAAAATCTTGAACAAAAGCTCATCTTTCAAACCGGCAGTCTAAATCCCACAGGGATCAACGAACGCTTTTCATTCCACTAATTTATTCTTGTTTTTCTCGTTGCCATGTTCCCACCAATAACGTGGCTCCATTTTCTGCCTTTAAAAGCACACACAACCCACAATTCCTCTATTCGCTCCGACGAAGGGCTAACGCTCGAAACGTCAGCTTTTGTAATCGTTACGGTGGCCTATTTACCATTTCAATTTTGTTGATATATCCAAATTATTCAGAAGATCAAGCCGACTGTACATGTCATGGATATTACAAGCAAGAAACCATTTCATCATCGGGATGTTCTTCTTTGGTATCTCTTTCCAGTTTGCTATGGGCGACTACTGCAATGGTGCGTGGGATCTCTGATGGCGCTCACTTGTTCAAGTAGCCTATGCACTATCGCATCCACTTTTTTCCATGCAGCTCAGCCGTTGGAACAGGGTGAAGTCTTCTTACTACAATTGGTGGCTGTACAAAAGGAACAGGAGCTGGAAGGATTGGCATCGGTTGAGAAGGTCATGAAGTTTGACCTCTGAGAATATTTGTTCCTGTGGTATTGGTTGGTAATATAAATTTGAAGGACACAGGATAGTTGACTTGTAGCAGAGATGGAAGCAATGGTATGGCTGGTTTGTCGCTTGATGTACCACTGACCTAGTGTTGCTTGGTTTATATCTGGCAGCTGAATCTGCCATGTCATGCATGCCATTGTTCATAACACATTCTTGTGTGCCTTGGTAGTCTTTACACAAAAGGGACCAATGGTTAGATGTTTTTGTCCTTGATCTCTCTGGCCCAGGATATAAATGACATGGTTCAGATATAACAGCCTCAGTGTACCTATTGCAATCTGTGCATTGGGCTAGCGCACTGTTGGAGACTAGAAAATATCTTAAGAAAGAGAAACAAATTCTATGTATAAGGGTTTGTTGTAATATTAACAACATAAAAGATTAAGTAGTTCACCTCTTAGTACCAACTAGTACAACATTGGTACTTCTTCTCTTTGTAGCTCTAAACTTTCCCAAAGCCAGTGCAGTGCAGTGTCTTGGAACAAATTTTGTTGACTGTTGGTCATATTCATGATGGCTTTTCTACAATCTAATGATTTAATTGGCTTGGTTATTGGACAAGGCCATATTTTCTTCTCTGATAGAAACCAGATGTGCTGCTGAAGCATAGACTTCCTCATATCACTGAATGTTGTCAGACCCAGCAGAGTCCAGTAGACCAAAAAAACTTGGAATTACCAGTAGTTAAGATTTTACTTTCTGAATCCTTGAATATGACTTCTTAAAACTTACTTCTGTATCACATGGTAACTCACCTCCCACAGGCTCGGCAGAGTCTTCATCAGAAGCACTGGTTGTATCTGAATCTAATTGTAAATTCACATCTTGAGATAAAGATTCAGGAAAGACAGATTTTTGGGAAATGTGCACCTACCTATATCACTACTCGAAGGCATTGTAAATACCTGCTCTGCAAATGCAATTGTCTCATCTTCATCTTCATCAATTTCTTAACTGATTTGGTGTGGGTTGATATCTGAAAGAGCTTCTTCTCCCTGTGGTCTCCGATCTTCCTCTTCTAGGGTATTTTCCCTGAGAATCTCACCAGTTTGATTTATAAATAGATATATTTAATCAACACTTTTGCAGGCAAGGCTGAATTACAGTGTAGGTCAGAAAATTACACACACAATGTGACAAATGATATAAATAGCACTGTTAACATTAGAGCAATTTTTCATGTATGAATAATATAAATACTCCTTAATAAATAATATTTCAACATCATGCACAACAATTTCATTACATTCAAAAAGTTATAATAAATATGCCCTCAAGGGTTTCCTTTCAGGGGAGAAATTTATTGGCACAGAAAGCTGCAAATCTATCTGTCCTAACACAGGACCTCTCTACACAGAGGCTATCCTCTGAGCGAATATTGTAACCACGAGGGACTACTTCCTCCATGAAGAGATACCCAACTTCTATCATTTCACCTGTGTGGATTCCAATATTCTGAGCATTACTCTTGATTTTCTTACCGAGGACATCTTCACTTAGCTCATTCACAGTATGTATTAATAATCCTCTGTAGCGTTCTGGTCCTGATTCAGTACTTGACACTGCAGCAGAAGCACGATCAGCATTCCACCTCATCAGGCCATCTAACAAGTAAGCTTGAAAATTAATGCCATTTGCTGGGGTACCTAAAATAAACGAGAACAGTTTTACAGACTGTAGTATTTGGGATATGTTAAGTCTTTACACAGATATCATTCCTGTATGAATTTATTAATATGCAGGTGGAATGACTCTCAAAGATGTTGAACCTCTTGCACATCTATAAGTTGGAAGTTGGACATCATCTTTGGTCAAGACCCCTGATTTAGTATACAGTTGCACCCCCATTAGGGTCCTGGATGCGTGGAGTATGGTGCTTTTGGTTGTCCCATATTTCCCATATCCAGTTTTTCTCAACAAAGGATAGATAGATAGCTTTATTAAAAAATCCATTGCAGCCAAAAGGCTAGATTACGTACTGTACAAATGTTTACTTAATACAAAATACACAAAGAATGAAAAACTAAATAAAAAAGGCTAAAAATACTATATATGTATATATATTAAAATTCATGAACGAAAGAGCAAAAATGCTATTGATATATATTATAATATATATTATATGTAATGAAATTTAAGAAATAGCCGCATTGTACACGACAAAGCCATTAGGAAATAGCTGCGTTGTATATGATAAAACTATTCTTTAGTCTATTTGTTCTGCAAAAAAGGAAAAGTTAAAAGCGCTTTCTCCACAAGGCTACGGTACTAAGATTACATGATGGCAAAAGGCCATGTAATTTGTGGCAGCTGTTGTCTTTGATCTCACTGAATAGGCGCTCCGTCAGCAATTGGCGCCGTTGGTAGAGGGTGGCAATATTGCACTCTTTAAGAGCTTCTTGGTAGCCTAAATCTGGGAAATTTATTCAAAGTGCACGGCGCTGAATTTTCTCTAGCTCTTCAGAGAGATACTCGGGTAGACCATTGTGGAAAACTTGGCAAGCATATTCAGGCATGGGCCGGATGCACCCAGTATAGAAACAAACTAGCTGCGCAGGATATCCTTTTCCACGCTTAAATTGCCTTAACCGACAAAGCCTCCAGGCTCCTTTTTTGATAAAATTCTCTATGTGAGCGTTCCACTTAACATTGTTTGGAATTGTGAGACCAAGAAGTTTTACTCTAGTTACAACCTCTATTGGTTTGTTGTTGGTAGTAACTGCTTCGAAAGAATCTGCAGATCTTAAAAAACGTATCTGCAACTATTTACACTTGGTCTCATTCAATTGGAACTTATCTGTCTCAGCTTGCCTAACTACTTCGTCTACGGCAACTTGGATTCCACTTGATTCAGCCTTGTGGACTGTCTTGGCCATCGATGTGTCATCGACGTACTTTTAAAGGTTGACGCCATTGACATTGATGTCATTTATCATGACCAGGAACTAACAGAAGTATCACATCCCTGGGGACCAGTGAACATCAATAGTAGATCGTAAATCATTGTATTGGTGTAAACTATTCCCCGAGTTCTCCCATTGTGATGTAGAGCCAATTCTCTCCATGTAATCTTCTCAATAATGGCTGCATCAGAAGGGTCCGCAATGCCCTGATTCTGTAGTTGACCCCTTTTGGCAGGCTTCAATAAATCCAAGTCTTCTTCACTCCATTGGACGATCCACTGCGATAAACGACTGACAAATGCACTATAGAGTGGACGAGCCTCTGTGTTACATCCTGCAGCAATTCTTCAAATCCGAATTGAATTGCAGCAGCGCCAAATGAGCGTATACTGATCGTTTCCATAACAACTAAGAAAATATACATACTTAAATGTGTGTTTATTCTATGAACCATTTAATTCAGAAACTAATTTGAATCAATTTTATGCAATTTCAAGTTTTCAGACTCTAAAGTTTTCAGTCACTCCATACAAAAGCCTGTGAGAACTGTTCTCAACTAAAATTATAAAGTCAAAATCTCTTACCCTGACAAGCAATTTACTGATTAAAGGCACAGGTGATTGTAAGCCAAGTGAAAGGCAGATAATGGAGTTCAGGATGGAATGCAAAACCAGCCTTGTGGAGCTTCTCAGAAGATGCTCCAGAATTGTCCAGTTTTTACTCTCTTGTCCGCCATTTGTCTTGCTTGAATCCCGTGATGATGGCAACTAAAAAGGGAGATTGTTTAAACAAATTCAAGAAGGTCTTGACATTGCTGCTAAACTCTGGCAGTGGGGAATACAAAGACTGTCGCACACTGCTGCAACAGTGTGGAATGTTCGAAAACAATATTCCAGTTTTTGGAAACCACAGGCTTGCTAATTTCAACTCAGTGTGGATAGAGTGGACAGACTTTTTAATGAATGCATGGCAGGAGAAAGTTACAAAGGCCTCTTTGAAGTTGTGAAACTTTTATTAGCGTTGTCACATGGCCAGTCAATTGTGGAGAGAGGCTTTAGCATCAACAAGGAAATGGAAGTGGAGAACCTGAAGGAACATAAAGTTATTGCTGAGAGGCTTGTCGGTGATCATGTGAGAAATGTTGGTGTATTTTTAAATGTTGAACTTAGCAAGCCTTAGCTGCTTTCAGTTAAGCTTTCAAGACAGAGATATGAGAGGTACCTTGAGGATGAGAGAACGAAGAAGAAAACCCATCAGGAACAGTCAAAACGAAAGTCTTTACTAGAGGAAGTTGACGAGATTAAAAAGAAGAAAAGAAGAGTAGATTCTGATATAAAGTCTATTAATGAAACAGCAGATGAACTTTGCTTAAAAGCAGAATCCACAGGGAAGTTGACCTTTGTGACCCAAGCCAATTAACTTCAAAAAACAGCCAAGGACAAAATTCAAGAACGAACTGACTTAGATACAAGCTTCATCTCCAAACTGGAAAAGTTAAAAGAATAGACACAATCCAAACATTTTCTGAGGTTTGTGATTTTATTTCCTGTACCACATTAATGGCAGTTTCTTGTTTTTATTGCACGTTTCTTTGCAGAACATCCCATATAAAAAGTTATTTGAATTGAGGGGTTGATTACATGTACGTCAAATTGAGTTGAAAATAAGTCCTTGAAAAGAAAGGTCTCACGTCTGTATGAACCATGTCTTCGGATATTAGGAAAATGTTTCTGTAAGGAATGCAGCTGTGTGGTTTGCTGAGTCTCTCTGGACCACTTTCTCCTATTGTGAATATAGTTTCGCCCTCTTTTGACATAACTTGAACTCTATGCAACAATCGGTGCTCTAGCTGGTCACCGGTACGATGTGGCGTTCCACAGGGAAGTCTCCTTAGTCCCTTAGTATTTAACATCTCTATGAACGACATAAACGAAACCGTCACCGTTTCTTCCCTCCGCCTCTATGCAGACGATACAACTCAATATACGGCCAATCATAGCCCAATTATATTTCAACACATATTAAACCAAGACATGGGAAGACTATCTTCCTGGTTTGTCTCTAACTATCTACAGGTCAACGAGGACAAGACCCAAGCGCGATGATCCTTGGAAACTCATCCCATCGATATGACCTGGAGTTTGCCGGCGCTCCCGTCGATATTAAAGACCACCTAAAGATCCTTGGAATATGTTTAGATAACAAATTATCTTTTAAGGAACATATAAATATCATGTTAAAGAAAGTATATTCTAAGATAGGCGCACTTCGCCGCCTTGAGCGCTTAGTACCGGCAAATACCATTTTACTTCTTTACAAGAGTTTTGCATTATCACATTTTGAATACTGCAACTCTTTATTTATGGGTATAGGTGAAACACTTAACAAGAAACTGGAAGATGCCAACTATTATGGTCTACGAACTATAACGAATTTGGGAAAAAGTGCTGATTATGAATCAATCCTAAGGATGGTAAACATATATACTTTAGAACATAGACGTATTGAACAATCTTTGATAAATATATCTTATTAACCAAGCGCGAGGGCCGTACTAGGAGAATATCGGCCCGAGGTCTTGACAGTACGGACCTCGCTGCGCTCGGTCCGTACAAAAAAGACCGAGGGCCGATATTCTTCCAGTACGGTCCCGAGTAAGCTTGGTTAAGAAGAGATTTATTATACGACTGAAGTTTAAAGGGACACAAGTGCGGTATCATTCGGGACAGTGCCCGGTCCAATACTGAGAGAATATTGACCGGCAATAGAACATTTTCATTGGTTGATTTTAGTTATTGGCCCTCTGACTGCCCGAGTCGTGTAATAATATTTTTTAAATGTTTTAGGGAGAATGGTCCAGACTATAAAGCCGATTTATTTAAACCCCGAGTTACAACATATAATCTTAGAAGTAGTGGTCTAAACGTAGTACAAACTTCATATAATAGCAGATTCCTTCATGGCTCATACGCGTATATGATCTCACATATTTGGAACCAGTTACCAGCTGCTGTAGAAAATGCATCTAATGCATCATCCTTCCGGAGACTTTTAACTAAGTTAAATTTTAGCGGCTGTTAATGCAGTGGTTGCCTTTGATTGGTTTTTTTTTTTCCTTGTTTTTTCTTTTTTTTTTTAGCTATACATTATTTCTAATTTAATCGGTGCTATTACAATTTTAGCTTTCTTTTATATTGTCAAACACATTTATCATGAGCCTCTGGCTCGGGGGATTGGGAGACCACCCCCTGTGTATTTTTTGACATTAAATAAATTATCTTATCTTATGATTTTCGAATTCAGTGACAACAATACGTTCTGTCTCGTGAAGGCAAAGACTAACTGGAATCTTAAAGTGTCCTTTTCCCTCACCTATTTGTCCAAAGACGTTTACAACAGTACCACTCTGTATATTGATAAGTCGAATTCTGCGATTCAGTGTATCTGCGACAATAATTTCGTTCTCGTTAGAAAACGACACCGCGGTTGGATACTTAAATTGTCTAGGACCTGTTCCTTCTTTTCCAATTTGTCTCAAACGGTTTCCTTCTTTATTTAATACAAAAACACAGTGTCCAAGATTATCTATAACAACCATGTCTCCTTGCCTGTTTACCGCAATTCCAGTTGGTTCTTGCAACTCCTGCTCTTGGATAAACTTCAGGTCCAACTCACCGACTACTACAAGTTCACGTTCTTTGACTGGGAAAGTGAACTGACAGGTCGCAAGCTTTCGCCATTAATCTTCATATTAGCACTGTAGCCGCCAGGCCTTTTGGGTGTGAACTTCAACCCAAGATTGCCGTCTTCTTTTTCTTGGACAAGAACGTTTGTTACATCTTTAGCGTGTTCTATCAGCAACTCAACTTGATCTTTAAGATCAGCCTGGTAACTAATCTCTCCTCCAGAAGTTTTTGGATATAACGTAGACTGTGCATGTACACCAGCCTAAAATGTTTTATCCAGTCCTCCCAGAGTTTATTTAGCTGCGTTTACTGGTTCCTCGGTGAGTTGAATAAATCCCAGTTTCAATTCTTATTGTGATGCAGTGGTAAATTTGACAAATGTAGTCTGGGCATGTTGTGGAACTTCAACTCCACGAAGCTCTTCAAATTCGTTCCTCAAAGTTGTCTTGGTCTGTATGATATCGAAGCCTGAGCTTCTCTGTACTAGATTCTCCGCCAGCCTAGCTGCTTGATTCACTTGTTTCACCAGAGACTCCAATAGTCCCTTTTACAGTTGTGGGCTTGGCGGCCAAACCTTTGAACAGGAGTGAGGCTAAGGGTGACCCTGTTGTGATAGAGACCTGTATCCAGTTAGCATGATAACAAAGTAATTTGCATTTGAAAACCTGCAACATCTCTATCATAACAAGGTCACCCTTAGCCTCACTCCTGTTCAAAGGCTTGGCCACCCAGTCCACAACTGTAAAAAGGACTATTGATACACTGTACATACTGTCTTCATAATTCTAGTTAGCAAACACATTTCACTTATTTGGTAGAGTTTTAGTTTGAATGAATAAAAATATGTTAATTACATGACTTTTACTGATTGTATGCAGTTTTTGGTACTCATAACTAAATTGATTTTCAGCCCGTCTGAATTTTTAAATCAAACCATAAAATAAGGCATTTCATCACGATGGAACTTTCTAAACCAAGTTTGGAAAACAAGGGAATCATTATGGACACTTCAACAGACCCATAGCATGTGTAAGAATGACTCCAAAAAATATTTTATTTTGTTTTAATAGAATTCTGTCAGCAAATTAGTGTAGATGGTCGCTTTCTGAACCAAAACATATTATTCCAAAACATATTATAGATCTCGCAACGGTCTATTTGTATCCGTCGCTTGTATAATCTGTATTTTAATGTATCGTGATGGAAACCCTCACGGAAAACCTCAAGAAACAAGTAACATGCTCAGTTTGTCTCGATACCTACACAGATCCGAAAATAGTATCATGCTTCCACACATTTTGCTGTAAGTGTTTTGGAGGAGCATGCAAGAAAAAGCCACAGACAAGGGAAATTCCGATGCCCCAAGTGTCAAGCGGAAATCAATTTACCAGAAGACAATCGCTTCGACCGTTTGCCCACCAGCTTTTATCATAACAGTTTGCTTGGTCTCCTTGAAACAGAAGATCGCGAAGCCTTGCTGAAGCCTTCATTTTGCTCGCAACACAAGCACAAAAGAGTAAGTTATTTTTGATAGTTGTGATAGAGACCTGTATCTAGTCAGCATGATAACAAAGAACTTTGTATTTGAAAAGCAGCAACATCTCTATCATAACAAGGTCACCCTTAGCCTCACTCCTGTTCAAAGGCTTGGCCACCAAGCCCACAACTGTAAAAAGGACTACTGATCACGAAACAAATCAGAAACAAATCTCAGCGAGTGCCAGAGTGGATGGATAGGAACTGAGAATTGTAGTTCTCAATTTCAGTGCCTTCATCCTTAAACTTCAAGAGGTGGTTCACATATCACTTTATCTCCTTGCGATTCCAGTATGTTATCTTGAAAACAGGTTATAATAACACAGTCTTATCAGCTGATGGGTCTTATTTTGATATAAAACCAAGTTATTTTGTCTAATTTGCAAAGACATGCATAGCAGTCAGTGGGGAGAATTTATAATTGGATCTTGAGAGTCGAAAGGTGAGGTCACGTGACCATGCTTTCTTTACAACTTCCAATCAAATAATGTTATCATGTACATGTACTGTGAAGCAAATCCCATTTTAATTTAGTTTGTGAAAAAACAGGAGACTGCTACAAGGCACATCACTGACTTCAAAAATTTGTGATTTATATATACAAGAAGCATTGAAAAGGGGAGCTTTTTCTCCACCTGCTGCGAAATTTTTGCTTGAAAAGAAAAAGAATTTAATTTAGTTTCCCAATTGAATGATTCCTAGAGTAACAACACATTTACTTCAGTATGTAGATTTTCTTAGCTGTTATGTAAGACTAGTATACGCCCATTTGGTGCTTTAACAATTCGAAGTGGACCTTGTAGAGGAACGCTTGTTTTGCCTATAAAGTGACCGTCTATAGAAAATTGCTGAACTTTGTTATTTTTAAGGTCACAAAGAAGATTAGTAGAGCTGTCTAAACACATGCGACGAGGTGTGTTGAACTGTCCGTCTTGATTCCCTTTTTCGCTGAACTTTTACAAGAACGTTCCCGAAGAATCAAATGCTTTTATACAGTGATTGTCTCTTTCGGATACCAGGAAAATGTCCTTGTAAGGAACACAGCTTTGCGGTTTGCTGAGTCTCTATGGACCACTGTCTCCTATTGTGAAAATAGTTTCACAACAACCACGTTTATTTAAACACGATATAAAATTACAGCGGAGCTGATGTGGTCGTGTATTTAAATAGTCAACCTAATTATCCTAATTAACCCAATATGGTCCTGTAAAATGGCCTTCTCTTGTACCGATTGATGACACTTGTAGCTAATTCTTGCATCGAATGATAATGTGGCCTTTGTGGTTCGTTGTGCTAAGCTGAGGGTTGAAGGACTTATATTAAATTGAGTTAACCCTTTTAAAGAAAATCCTGGAGGCCCACTGCTTACTTAAAACTGCGGTTTTGGTTAGAACTCTAGAGGAAAAACGGCCCAACGATTTTGGTGATCTGTCATCAAAATACGGGATTAAATGACAAAACAGATTCTTTAAATTGGACTTGACGACATGTTTAATGAGAAGACTAGAAAAAAAACTGCATTTTGCCTAGCCCACGAAAGTGTAATGTTTCATAGATTTTGCCTCATCGTTCCCTCTTTAAGATGAAATCATATTTAAACATTGAAGGCTTACCTTGACTCGGCGAGGGTTCCGTTTGTATTAAGTCATAACTCTATGGTGTTTGCAACAGAAGAACCTTGTGCGGCTGAAAGGGCGAGAGTTGATAAAAACAACACTCAATTCGAATGAAATATAATTTTTTTTATGAGCATTCGAACACCGTGAGACGAAGACATAGTAGAATCGAGGGTCAATGCTCAAACTCTATACCCCAAGGGGGGTCGCGGGAAAGAGACGTCTGAATTCCGAGCGTTATAATGTCGTCCAGTGACGTCACTTACTACTTTAGATATGGTAGGTAGTTTTTGATTGGTTTGAATTAGATAACCTTTTATTATTGGTTAAACGCGCCAAGGATGATTTCAAGAAGTGTAAACAATGGCGGCGGACACGCGGGACGAATTTGAAGCAATATTCGAGACAAGTTTGCAGAGTGTTTTACCGCGTTTTGGCTTAAAAGAGTTGAAGAATGAACAGAAGATAGCTTTGTTTTATCTTCTTTCTGGAAAGGATGGTTTTGTCAATCTTCCTACGGGCTTTGGCAAAAGTCTAATATTTCAACTGCCATCTCTGGTTGCGGAAGAGATGTCGAGAAGGCATTATCAGAATGGCAATATTCGAAGTGGCATCGTGTTGGTGATTTCACCTTTGGTATCTTTGATCAATGAAATGAACTTAGTATTAAAGGAATATAGTTGATGAATCGCAATATATCACTACTGTCACTCGCAATTTTCCTATGTTTTATTTAAAGATATGTAAGATTGAATACAACTCAAATTAACATGATCTTAACGTTTCAATTTCAATTGTTAATTCCAGTTTAATTATGAAACCGGTTAGAGCATGAAAGCAAGCAAGTTTTTCATCGAGCGAAATAAAATTTCTAGAAAGGAATATTAAGAAAAAATCCAATAGCCTTCCGTGACACCAGGTTCAGTGTCTTTTTTGTGTTGAGGTATTGGCTGAGATTGCAAAAACGTTCGTGGAGCTAAAGAAATACAAGTGGTAGGTCCAACGATCGATGTTTGCGCCGATTTCGTAGGTGTGCTAGCAAATGAAGGCACAAATTCCGCGGTTTTCATATCCATTCCATAGTTTCGCGCAATCTCTTCCGATGCTGCGGCGAAATTTTCCTCTAAGGACTTTGTCTTCTTTAGCCTGCGCAGACAGGGAAAACACAAACGAGTGTTGTCGTCGATTGCAAGTTTTAGCGGCAACTTCCGTAATTCAGTTTCAATTGGAAAAGAAGAGCGACCCCTTACATTAATTCTGAATGCTTTATCGTCAAACTTCACGGCACACAAAACACAGAACACCTCATACATATGCATCTGTTCGGTCACGTTTTCATGACTCGTGGCCACCATCTTGTTTAAAAAATTTAATTTATACAAAATGCATAAATTGGTATGTGGCGTCATGCGTCACCGGACGACACTAGGGAGCTTAAGATACAGACGTTTTCGGGGCGACGGCGACGTGGAGACCGATTAAGATTGGAGTGAAATTGACTGCGCATGCGGCCCCGCCGTCGCCCTCACGTCGGCGACGTGAGATCAGTGAGTTTGCCGTCGTGGTGAAAACGTGAGTTGATCTGGTTTGTTTTTTTTAATATAATGCCAATTTTGTCACATTTCTCACAAGTCATCACACGATGTCTCGGCCAACTCGAGAGACCTTTTGTTTTCTCTTTAGGTTAATATTACCGAAGCAACAGCGAAGTCCAAATCGTCGAGGTAAGTTTTGGGCACGTACGCGTACAGTACTTGAATTCTTACCATAAAAGGGGATTTTTTCTTGCTGACACTCCCTTTATCAATTCGTAGATGCACCTCGCAAACGTACACCTCAGACCTATGGAGGTTTTTTTAGCTTAGTGCGTAGTCTTGGACTGAAACGTCATCTACTTAAATAAAGTTCTTATCGCATTGGACTTTCCTTACGTAGCTAAAGGCTGGCTTCTTCGGTAGTGTAGGAGCTCCTGTAAGTTGAGTATCTCTGAAGGCATCTAACTGTATTAATTCAGTGGAACTGAGTTCTTGTAACGACTCCGATTGATATTAGAACGAGCTGTTGCTGTTTGTGCATCTCTCATATTTCAAATAATAAGATCTTAAAGCCTAAGGACATTGATGTTCTGATCATAATGTAGCTCTATGAAAAGTGTCTTTAATTCTTGTTTCCAAATTAATTCTAACTCCGACTCCTTTTTTTCAGCACAACGCAATGGACGAACCAGCTTGACACATTTTTTGGCGTCGTAGTAAAGGACGAGGAGATGGCGGAATTCTTCAAACGTAGCCATGCTACGACAAAAACGCCTTAATTTGTAAAGGGCAACAAATAAACTCGACAAAGCCGCAAAAGTCGCAAAGGCCGGTCGTCATCACAATCTTAACAAATTAAATTATGGCGCGAAAACGGCAACCTCTGACCCAGTCTACCTGGGTTGTCACGTCGCCGTCGCCCCGAAAATAGGGACTTTAAGATAAAGGAACGCGGACGTCGCGAAAGAGAACCGGAAGTAAAGATGTAAGTGCTGCAGAAAAACGTGTCAACAAAGATCTAGAAAGTACTGCAACATGGTGGAATCAGAACGGTTTAATCAGTAATCACAAGAAATGCAAGGCTATGTTGATTGGATCAAAGCACGCTGTTAAAAACACCCAAGCGTTACAGATTATCCTCAATGGAAAACCAGTGAAACAGTCAGATTACTTTAAGTACTTAGGAATTTACCTCGATTATTGTCTGACATGGAGCAAACATGTAGCCTAATCTAGGGTTTACCCTAAACTAAAAATGCTTAACAGAATTTCATCCTTTCTTAGTCGCGATATTTTGCTCAGAATCTACAAGCAGACTGTATTACCTTTGTTAGACTATGGTTGTGTTGTATGGGGCGAATGTAGCAAAGAGAATGCCCAACGTTTAGAGCGCCTGCAAAACCAAGCAATGCGAATAATATTGCATGCTGACCGTAAGACATGTACTCAGGAGATGCGCGCCAAATTACAACTATTATCACTTCACATTAGACGCCTTTTCATCAAGCTACAGTATGTTTACAAGATAATTAACAACATCAACTGCCCTAAGCAGTTGACAGGGTACTTAGTGAAACGATCACAGAGACACTGTCGAGCCTTTAGATCTACCACAAGACCAAATGTGGACAGACCTCGTTTAAGTTTTCGGCTGCGAGTGCCTGGAACAAACTGCCAAGAGAGATTCGCGAGCTCACAACACTCGCACAATTTAAAGGCAGAACTTTCACTTACCTCGTAAACACGGACAGCGTAAATCATATTTGTACAAGTTAAATGTAAATTTTATATATAATTTATACATTTTAGATTTGTAATTGTAATTCTTATTGCTTGTAATTCTTTTTAACAGGTCCCCGATTAATACCAGTCGATCTATATCTTGATTGACTGACCGGTTTCTTACCAGGATAAAAAAAGTTATTATTAAGTAAAATAACAGCTGAGAGCTTCATTGCGCATGACCAAAAGTCAGATGTGCTGCGTTGTTGCTGGCGACAGACGTCGCTGGAAGGCTTTTCGCGTCGCTGATAAAACGTGAGTAAATTGGTGGTCTTTTCGGTTTCTACAGACCTTTTAATTAACAGTACCTGTGTTTATTTTGGATGTTTAAGAATCTTCTTTGTTATTTTTTATTTAAAAAGTCGGTTGCTGAGTCATAATCACAAACAGCAGTGTAAATATAACACTGTAGTGTCAGTACAACCTAGACCAAAATGTACGGTAGCCCAGAAGGCTCAACGCAAACAAAAAATATGCTGCAGCAAATAAAAAATATACTGCAGCAAATAAAAAATATACTGCAGCAACTAAAAAATATACTGCAGCAAATACAAAAATCAAAACGCAAAGAAAAAAAGTACCGCAGCAAATAAAAAATGCAACGCAAACAAAAAATACTGCAGCAAATAAAATATGCAACGCAAACAAAAAAAAAAGAAAACGCAAACAAAAAAAATTGGAACGCAACGCCAAGGAAGACTGGGTAATAGTTCTTAGTTTCCCGCCAACACTCGTTCCATCCTTCGCTTGTTCACCTTTCCGAAACCATGTTTTGCAGCGAACTTACGACAGTACCATGCTGCTCCTTAAAAATTTCGATAATAACTCTATTTTCATACCCTTGATGAAAGTAATCTTCTATAATCCTACGCAGATCGCTTTCGTCCATAGCCAAAAGCGAGTTCCAGTTCATGCTGTTTTGGCGGGAAACTAAAAACTATTACCCAGTCTTCCTTGGCGTTGCGTTCCAATTTTTTTTGTTTGCGTTTTCTTTTTTTTTAGTTTGCGTTGCGTATTTTATTTGCTACAGTATTTTTTGTTTGCAATGCATTTTTTTATTTGCTGCGGTACTTTTTTTCTTTGCGTTCTGATTTTTTTATTTGCTGCAGTATATTTTTATTTGCTGCAGTATATTTTTTATTTGCTGCAGTATATTTTTTGTTTCCGTTGAGCCTTCTGGGCCACCGTAAGAATGTGCTAAAATGGCTCAAATCTCGTTAAAACACAGCAGAATGGCAAGAAATTTAACACTAAGCAATCTCGGTAAAAACCTCTGTTCTGTGAATTACTCATACATTGACTGATTTAATTTTCAGTTGCTGATCTCGGTTATAAATTACAATTGGATCTAGCCGTGAATGGCTTCGAAGCCCAAGTAAAATCGGGATCATGTCAGAGTAGCGACAAGGGTAGGCAAATCGCTTGAGAAGGATACAAAGGCCCTCGGTTCCATGACATACTGTTTCTTAATCATATTCAAATATAGCAGGAATTTGCAGTGCATCTTCAAGGCGAGATGTGTGATGCTTCTCTACCCTTAAATTGGCTGAACACTCGGCTCCATTTTGGTCCCAGCGAAGAAAATTTCGGATACACTTGGTAAGGAAAGTCCAAATTATCTGACTTGCTCTCCTCATAAAGCAGCAAGAATTCCGCATCAGTAATAACGCCCATTGCACGACTTAAACACAGCAGTTCTCGAGTTTCCCTGAAAGAAGCCATATTAAACTTGAAAAAATCGCCGCGTCGCTCGCAAACTGAAGAACCTTAACTTAATATTCCCACCACGAACGCGGTGCACTCGACCCATGCTCTCTTCGACGGTCGCGTACTTCAAGGCGTCCGCGTCCCCGTATCTTAAAGTCCCTAATGTCTGTATCTTAAGCTCCCTATTTATAACGCTCGGAATTCAGATGTCTCTCTCCCGCGCCCCCTTGGGGTAAAGGGAAGAGACGGCTGAAATTCAGATTACATTGCTTGTCCCTTCAACATCTGACATTTTATAAAACTGTTCAGATGTCTCTCCATCTCAGAGACACGACCGACACCATCACTGACCAGCTCATGCATCTTCTTTACAATGCAAATAAAACCAAACTGCTCGTTATTCTTCATCCAATGAAGACAAGACTTGTCACACTAATAATTTTAAGTACTGTACTGGCCCTACTGGATGGGATTGAGGATCCTCTGGTTTGGGTAGTTTAATGTAGATCCTTCTTTCCACATTCATTTCAGAGGCAGATTCCAAATCGCTTCGAAGCCTTTTTGATGCCGCCTCCCGTCGGGCTTTAGAATCAGCCCCAATCTGGAAAGCAAAAGTCAGAGTGATTTAATAAGCATGTCACTGTGCCCCATTTATGAAGAAAGCATCAAAATCATGTGTTGGAAACTTATGCAGTGTTTAAACAACAACAAACATATGAAACATATGTGTGAACTGCGGTTATGAGACGTATATGAGAACGATCCTTCGCAGTAAAGCACTATTTGAGCAACAAATAGTGCTTGAATCAGGCCTGAAATTTTTTTCAGGTCTGATTTTCACTATTGCTCAAATAGTGCTTTACTGCGAAGGATCGTTCTCATATACGTCTCATAACCGCAGTTCACACATATGTTTCATATGTTTGTTGTTGTTTGATTTATCATCTACGGGTTTATATCGAATTAATTTGATGGCCTGCTCCCAGTTGGCTTGTTAGCTCAATTGGTAGAGCGCTGCACTAGTATCGCAGAGGTCAGTGGTTCGAGTCCCGTACAGGCCTGAAATTTTTTTCAGGTCTGATTTTCACTATTGCTCAAATAGTGCTTTACTGCGAAGGATCGTTCTCATATACGTCTCATAACCGCAGTTCACACATATGTTTCATATGTTTGTTGTTGTTTGATTTATCATCTACGGGTTTATATCGAGTTAATTTGATGGCCTGCTCCCAGTTGGCTTGTTAGCTCAATTGGTAGAGCGCTGCACTAGTATCGCAGAGGTCAGTGGTTCGAGTCCCGTACAGGCCTAAAATTTTTTTCAGGTCTGATTTTCACTATTGCTCAAATAGTGCTTAACTGCGAAGGATCGTTCTCATATACGTTATGCAGTGTTTATTACTCAAATGCATGCTGCCCTCTACTTGTTGACATAAAATTCTTGAAATTATGTATAAATAATAATAATAATGATAATAGTAATAATGAAAATTATAATATTTAATAATAATAATTCTATTTTACCTCATATTCAGGATATTTTACCATTTCCCTTATGTGGATCTTGGCTGAACAATTGCACGTCTTGGTGTCCTGTACCAAGAACAACCTCTTTCTTTGGTATTCATGAACTTCTTTATCACCCTAGTTTATGGCACAATTACATTAGGGACATTACTACATTTACTGTAACAGGAAAATGTGAACTCTGTTTACCCAGCATGTGGACATCATAAGTTTAATGCTATCACTGCTACTCCACCTCATGCCCTCCCAGGCAACCCCTCTGATAATAATCACCCAAGGAACACCCAAGGAAAAAATATCTTAGGATTCCATTCGACCTCAACCTGAGGCAGCTTTCTTATTTTTCCTGTGCCTTAGTTTTCCTAGCAGGACCATGTGGAGAGTCCCACAGGAGTAAAATGAGAACCGGGATTTGGGCAAATATTCACTGGGACAATGAGATTTGGGTAACTGGGACTTGGGTAACTGGGACTGGGAGTCACAAAGAAATAAACAAGAGAACTGGGCAGGGGTTTTGGAAATTTCGGGAAAACAATAGGCTGAGTAACAGGATTTGGACTGGGAAAATGGGATTTATGCCCCCTCCCTTTCAAGACCCTCTTAAAAGGGCCCTCCTTCCACACACGCTTGTCTAATAATACTACCCAAACAGCCCTAAGAATAACATCTCGAAAGAGCCCATCCTACCTGCTTTTCTGCGGCAATTTTAATTTTCTACGCCTTACATCTGTCCGGACCATGCTGACATGACAGTCCAGTATCCGAACTGACAGAATCTTAAATGGCATTCCGTCAAATTCTAATGGCACTCCACTAGTTTCTCTTACATCACGCCAGAGTACATTGTGATTCTTTTTCTGAGAATCTGTTAAATATGTGAGGAGTTGCTTTGCTTTAGTATTTGAAATTTATTTTTGTAGTTTGAAAACTAACATGGAAGATTATATTAAAAGATAATTGATCCGAAAGAACTCGTCGCTTTACCGGTTTGAAGAACCCGTGTCGCGGAATGTCGAATACTTTGTCTTTGTGGCCATTTCAGACTCTCTTACGAGTAAATCAGGTGTTTCTTGGTCAGAAACATAACCTGAATACTCGTCGAGATACGAAGTGAAATAACTCAGCCATGGTACAGGAGGAATCGGATGAGAGTTCATTTTCGCGGGATCCGCGGGAGATTGACTTAATTAAATTTGACGCCATCTTTACTCTTTACGTAAGTACCCACTGCTGACCCACTGCTTATATTTAACAATTATTCACGAAAGGCGAGGTGAATATCGTCGAATAATCCCCGAGACGAAGTCCAGGGGTTTATTCGACAATATTCACCGAACCTGAGGCGAATAATTGTTCTAGTATTATTTCAGAGCTGAACAACAGGGAAATTTTTAAACTCATAACATTGTAGTAACATTTATTAACATTTCATTTCAACATTTTATATAAATCGCGTGGAGCGGTTTGTATAGCGTCATATATGGAACCGCTCGACCAATCAGATTGCTGGAAACTCTTTGCTCAACTCTGAAATTATACTAATAATGTTTAACAAGAGTTGCGGGCTCACATGGTCTGGATCAATGTCGTTTATCACGCAAAGACGAGGGGCCTGGCCTTTGAAAGGATAGGGTACTAAAATGTTTTCAATACGTCGGACGAGTTGTAGTTTGAAGCCCGTTTGAAGTAAAAGGCAAAAATTTTGTGGATTGTTGAGCTTGATTTCAAGTATAATAAGGATTATGGCATGTTGGAGCAGATTGTAACCAAGACTAGGGTTCCGAAAGTTGCAAAGGTTTGTATATCTTACGATTTAACGAGGAATTGAAAAGATTAGTTTTAATAGTGACAGGTAAACGTGCACACGAAGATTATGGATTCGATAAGCTTCTATAGCGTAATCTTTCCAGATCCGAGGCATTTCTTTTGTAGTTAATCGTTGAGTCGTACACTGAGAAGAGCTGAAATTTCCTTCTTAGCTAACAAAGTTTCGATTTCGACTTTGAGAGTAATTTAAGGTGGCTCGTACCGGTTTTCGTCTTTTTGATGGTTTGTAACTTTGAAAGAATACAACAGAAAGACTGACCAAGGCCAGTTAAACACTTTTACGGGGTTGAATTATATAATCATTGGTTATCCAAAAATAGGTGTCATTTCGTCACTAGCAGTTTCCATGGCAACGCTTTCATAGGCTTATTCAGACGCATTTTTTAGCTTGTGGCTTAAATAATTCGAAAACTAACCCGGTGACCCCATGATTTTTTTCAGTGATTGCTTTTGGCACTTGAAAAGGAAAATGCACAAAGATTTTTAAAAAATTCTACGGAGCGGAATTTCAGAAAATCTAGTAAAAAAGCAATTTTCAGACATCGCAAATTTCCTTCCATAGAATTTTCTAGTTTTTTTCTGATGATTCCTTTCGACGTTATTATCATATTGGAACAATAAAAAGAAGGGGTCACCGGACTTGTTTTCATGCAATAGCTTTCGTGAGTTTAGCAATTTCCACGCGCGTTCTCGCGCATTTAAAAATCTGGATTCTATAAGATCGACATTTGCTCAAGATCTGTTATACCTACCGCTGACAATTGCGTGTTCTCGCGCGCGCGCCTACGATCTGATGTTTACAGAAGTTTACTGCTAATTAAGAAAATCATTAAACAGCTGTCAAAGATAGCCTCCCGGGCTCATCTTAAAAATCCTACACACGACTTCTGGCTATATCGTATTATTTTCCTTTAAGTTTCAAAGTCTTCTTCCACTTCAGATAGATTATCCTTCACTTGAGTTCTTCTTTTTTCGCCGTCGCAAGATTTCATATCGGTTGAATATTTCTTTTAAATGTGAAGTGAAGCAACCTTTACTTCTTCAAAAATCCTCTCCTTTATCTTAGTTTCTATCTCCTGCATTCACAGTAGCCGCTCAACACATCAAATACAAGCTCTTAGGTAAACTTCTCACAAAAGTAGAAAAAATTCCACGCGCCGCCATCTTTGTTTTGAATTTTCATCTTTTGATCTCGCGCTTCTTTCGCACGTTTCTCTCGCGCTCGTCACGCAAAAGTGACCTGTTCCCCGCGCGAGGAAACTGGTACGAGCCACCTTAAAACAAAGATGCCGCGAGGAATTTTTTCTGCTTACGTGAGAAGTTTACCTAAGAGCTTGTATTTGAGCGGCCACTGTAAATGCAGGAGATAGAAACTAAGATAAAGAAGACGATTTTCGGAGAAGTAAAGGTTGCTTTACTTCGCATTTAAAAGAAATATTCAACCGATATGAAGTCTTGCGACGGCGAAAAAAGAACCCAAGTGAAGGATAATCTACCTGAAGTGGAAGAGGACTTTGAAACTTAAAGGAAAGTGATATGATATAGCCAGAAGTTGTGTGTAGGATTTTTAAGATGAGCCCGGGAGGCTATCTTTGACAACTGTTTAATGATTTTCTTAGCAGTAAACGTCTGTAAACATTAGATCGTAGACGCGCGCACGAGCACGCGCAGTTGTCAGCGGTAGCTATAACAGATCATGAGCAAATGTCGATCTTATAGAATCCAGATTTTTAAATGCGCGAGAACGCGCGTGGAAATTGCTAAACTCACGAAAGCTATTGCATGAAAACAAGTCCGGTGACCCCTTCTTTTTATTGTTCCAATACCATAACAACGTCGAAAAGAATCCTCAGAAAAAAAAAACTAGAAAATTCTACGGAAGGAAATTTGCGATGTCTGAAAATTGCCTTTTTTCTAGATTTTCTGAAATTCCGCTCCGTAGAATTTTTGAAAAATCTTTGTGCATTCCTTTTCAAGTGCCAAAAGCAATCACTGAAAAAAATCATGGGGTCACCTAGTCTCCCTCGCAGCCGTTTTTTTTTTTGGATGTCACGCAACGCTCCTCCAAAAGAACGGCTGCTGACAACCAAACTACATTCCTTTCTCCGAATTGGCCAATCACAGCTCGGGTTCCATTTTCAGGAACCTTTTCGCGCCAGACTCACCTTTTGAGACTCTTCCAATCAGATATCGTTTTCTACCGCGATCCTCATGTGGAAAACACCAGTCAAATGGCGATTCTTGAAGGAGCTTTTCGCAAAGCGTCGTCAAAGTTCAAAATTTTCGAGCTTAAAGCTCGAAAATTTTGAACTTTTTAGTCGAGAAAGAAGATGTTTAGTCGAGAATGAAGATGTTTTTGTGAAGTTGCCTACAGGATCCGGGAAATCGTTAATATATCAAGCACTCCCGCTCGTGTTTGACCATGTTACCGATGAAAGTGGTCATATTATTGTTATTGTTGTTGCGTTGTACCAACGTGCGGAAACACTCGATAATTCGGGCCGATTTCCTGTACCGGTAATAAGCCACGAACATAACTAATCGGGTTCGCTCCAGCTAGCAGCGGACTGGCAAATGAAGAAGTACAAGTAGTGTAGGAGACGTTGCAGTGTTCTCGAAGCTTCGTCCGGTTTGTTGACGGCAAGCACGCGCTTTTTTCCTCCTGATCTCCATCTGTAGGTCGAAGCCAGCGTTTAGCCCTTGGCCTAGATTGAAAGGCGTTTTGTATTTCCTTTTGATTATTGATGTAATTTACTGTTTCTTATATATTCTGACTTTTATAATTTGTAGTAACCTCTTGAAATAGTGCGAATAAAGACTTTCAGTTCAGTTCTTAGCTTCTTCTACTTTCTCAGGTGCTCGCTGAAACTTTAACAACCGCTCAAACAATCTAGCGTTCGTGTCGTTGGCGTAGCAGTTGACGTCTATGTTAAGCGTATATTCTATAATTTCAACGAAATTGTGAGAAGTTTTCCCAAACATCTATACTCTATCTTTACCAGGGCACAACGATGAACATGTGAAACATGTTTCTCCCAACATCCACATTTTCGCGTGAAACCTTACGTCATTCAGATTTTTTGGTATGTGATTGGTCTGTTCAATAGACCGCGACCAAACCGCAAGGACAATGAGAAAGGAATGTAGTTCGGTTGTCAGCAGCCGTTCTTTTGGGGGAGCGTTGCGTGACATCGTCTCTCGTCTTACCACCCCTCTCTCGTTCCTTATTCCAGCTTCCCTTGGTACCAGTTCACTCTGTGTCGCACACGCTCTGCTTATGTGTTATTTCTGTTCGTCACAGGACACAGCGATCGTGAAATGTCCCAAAGACAAACTCTTCCGAGAATACATCGGTCTCGAGTTACAGGTGAGTAAAACGATTATTTAATAAGAAATTTTTGCTTTACTCTAATGCCGATAGAGTTATTTAAAAAAAAATTATCGAGGTTACCTTTGAAATGGAAAGAAAAATGAAATCAAATAGAAACATGATTGTATTAAAGTTTAAACCTTTCACTTCCTTGAGTGATCAAGACAGAAATTCTCCTTACAATATCAATACAATATAAAGCAGACAAGTAATGAGAACAAACAGAAATATCAATTAGGGGATCATAAGTTGATCTAATGCCAAATTCTCCAAATTAACATCATAGAGCTATATATAACAGAAACTAAGGAGAATTGCTCATTATATCTTGAGAGTGAAGGAGTTAAGGAAACTTCCAAGTTTTATGCTTGAGATTTTTTCCTGTCCTCCCTTCCTTCATCTTTATACACGTTTCTTAAAAAAAAAACGTATATGTATTGGGTACTTTTGTGGTGGACAAGAACTGCGGCTCCGCAAGGGTGTTTCTAGTTGCCCTTTGTGATGCGTAATCTGCCACTTTTATCTGTTTTGCTTTTAACAGCTTCAAGAGTTCGATCGCTGTCGTAAGTTGTACGAGAAATTCCCGGAGTTTAATCCTGCAAACTGCACCACATGGGTCAAGGTTAGGAGAGAACGTTTTATGTTATTTTATTGTTGTTAATTTAGTTGTTTTTTATTGTTTTTCAATTGTCTTCTCTGTAAACTCTAGCAATTAACTATTGATGGAGTTTGACATGAACAAAAATTGCGGACGGACAATTATCGACCTGGGAGAGAAGAAACTAAAGAACGTTTGAGTGAAGAAACGTAAGGACGAACATGCGAAGGAATGCCAGGCCGCGCTCCCATTCGAATGAACAAATAAACAAGTTAGATAGGGGCATGAATAAACAAATGATCAAGTTAGCGAACGAAATTGAACAAATTACATCTTAATTAAATGAAGCAATCGAGAGAGACTGTGTAAGATATAAAAAAAGGAAAAGTGCTGTAGAATAGTTGAGAAAAGGCAATAGATGAACTTGCAACCGAAGTTGAGCGCTTTTCGATTGATGCAGTAAGAGGTTTCGCCGGCGACGATAGACCACTCGTAACCAGCATAATTTTTTCTTCTTAGTACGCCGAACTTGAAACCATTCTTGGTGATACTGAAAGAGCACGTGCGATGTTTAAACTGGCAGTCAACCAACCATTGCTTGATATGCCCGAGGTAATGCATTACATTGAAGCGCGTAGTTAACTAAACACACAGCATTTCTTTTTTATTCATTGCCTGTTCCAGGCCATAAATAAAGGAGGAGAAATGCACATGAGAAATCAACGAAGATTGCCTGGTCACATGTTCTAGAGTGACAGAACCCGGACACAGTGTCCACTCTGGAGATCAGCCGAAGAAATTATTTCGCCAATCGGCATTTCACATGTAACGGTCTTTTACACAAACTATGAAAGGCCATTAATATTGAGAAATTTTTCAGGTGGGCTAAGAACAGTTTATGAAAAATCTCGGCAACATTACCGAACATCTCCATACTTTACTATGCAAACAGTTTAAGGATAAAGAAAACAATGGCGAAACAAAAGATTTGTGACTACGGCTTCATGAGATTTCAATGGCTTAGCAGGCTTGCCGTGAGTGTGTTTTTTACTCTTTCAAAGAAAATTCATGATGTGAACTTTCTAAGAAACGCGCAAGATTTATAAAATCACAGCTTGTATTTTGATTCAAATGTTATAGTAATTGTTTTGAAAGAAATGAAATTTGCATCATAAACGTTCTCACCTCACTGAAGTAAATATTCAGGTAAAGCTTACTAATGAACAAAGGATTTTACACTGGAAGTTGCTTTTTTCAGGAGAATTTCGTTGTTGAACATTTGTCGCATATATGCATCACTTCCTTTCGACTGTTAAGATTCGTATTTTCATAACTTGTTTCAAGCACGTGTAAATTGTACAAGTTCCTCTATTTGAGGGATAAGTTATAAGGGAATCAGTTAGGTAGAACGGAAATGACGTTGATAGTGTATTGGCAGCCGGGATCGTATAGTGGTTAGTACATTGCGTTGTGACCGCAATAACCCAGGTTCGAATCCTGGTCACGGCACTCATGAAATTTTTTCCTCTTTCTTTTTTTAACTGAACAGTTTTTACGCTGTTTTATTATCCCACTTTACTTCAATAGTTTTGTAAGCAAAAGAAAATTACTCCTTTTTTACTCAGTTTTCCCAAAATTTCCCCCACTTTCAGTTGTTTAGAATTGTAATATAAAAGTATTTTGCCAACCAGTTAAAAAACGGTATTTTGTTTGTGTTCTCAGGTTTTGTGGAAGGCGTACAGAGATTTCTCAACTTTTCTTCCTGCTCGCCATTTCGTCCGACACGAAACTAACAAACAACGGAGAAAACACGCAGAGACATATAAAAATGACTCACCGTTCAAGTATTTCATACAGCTGAAGTAACCAGGTACACCACGCTCGCAACATTGCTTGGGAGTTTTCTTCTCAAGTGAAGTAGCAGCGAAAATACAAGCGCCATGTTCATTCAAGAAGCGAGCCAGCTCTGTGGCGTTGTTAGCGGCTGCACAGTGAAGTGGGGTCCTGTGCGGTGGGAAAAAAGGATAGAGAAAAAAACATTTACACATAATTAAATCGTTTAAAATAGGTCCGCAAAGCGTACATGCGTCTTGTGCGTAAATATGTTCTTGGTACTTACACTAATGTGAATGGGTGATACATGTATTTCAATTTGTATACTTTAGGAGGGTCCTGTAGAGAGTAGGATCGATACGTTAAATTGAAATACCCCAAGTCCCGATAAAAGTATTCTGTTAAGGAAGTTCACCAAGAAATAAGCATTTTTTTTTTTCAGAAATAATTGTATTATTTATCAAATTTAACTCTTTGCCTGTCAGACCTCAACATAAACATAAAGTGTTAATACTTTATAGTGAACTAACTATTTTTATATCAAGAACCCTTACTTTCCTCACCAATTCCGTTAACAGCAGTAATTTTGAAAATCAACTAGGTACCAGGTCTCATAGCAGCTGGATAATTGCTTGCATAATGATCCACAGGACTTCGGTCAAAATTTAACATCAACATGAACATAATGTGCTAGCCTCAGATGTAATGAACTTAAAACTTAGAGTGTACCCAATAGGTAAAGGAGTGCTGCCCAGATGTAATGTATCTAATAAGGGCATAAACAATTACAATGATCCAGCAATGAGACTATCAGTTTATTTGGCTATTCAACAATTACAGAAATAGTTCTCCTTAACCTTTTTGGTTTGGTTGGAAACAATTTTTTGGGTCATTTATCACTAAAGGTTGTGCTTTGAGGTTTTCTGAATATGCTCTTTGAGTTGTAACAAGTATTAAAAAACTGAAACATGAATATCAATAAGGTTATAATGTAAGAGGTTTAAAAAGAAAATATATGACCATGACAACAACTCCTGGATGATAGAAAAGAATATCTCATTATTCCCTTATGAAAGGTTGAAAAATAAGAAAATATAACAAAAACAATTCTTGGATGATAAAAATGACTGTCGTAATTTCTGTTTGTGTTTCATTTGGATTTCACAATAGTTTTTTTTGCTAAAAGCTGAAAAAAGAGGAAAATGTAACAACAACAAGTTCTGGATGTTAAAACTTTCCATTATCCCTGTATCTGTGTGGTCTAGACATTATAGCGTTTGCTATCACACATCAGTAAGCATCTACTTCAAGAATAACTTCCACAATTTCTTGGCTCTGGTGACCTCTGTTGATGCTTAGATAACAGTGGATCACCGTAAATTGAAAAGAAAGGAAAGAAATAAACAATTAGCAAAGGCCACTTAAAGATTGTTAAAACGCTTTATGACGTAATATAAAAGAGAAATTCATCACAAAGACACGAACGGAGAAACACGAATTTTTTCAGGAAAGTCAAAGGCTTGGTTGTCCGAGAAAAAAACCGCCAGACAACCCAGGAAAAAAATTATAGTACATTTCATGAATTACATCGTGATGTTCAACAAGGTAAAGATTAGAGTTGCATATTTGAGACACAAAAATAGCTCTAAATAGCTCTCTTCTGACTGATGGAATCCCCGACGAATCTTAAAAACTAAGTAAATCAAAGGTAATGTCACTGTTAATTGAACGTTTTTCGTTTCGTTCAATAATCCACGATAAGAGTGACATGTTGTCTTTTATGGCGTTCCATCACCGCCAAAATTCAAACTTAGCCCTCTATCCACGCATACCATCATTCACTGGCAACATTCAAATATTCAATTAAAACATCCAACCCTCCACCACAACATTCATATCAGGCGTTTAAAATACACTCACAACATTCAAACATACACTCCAAACATTCCATCCATCGAGTGAAACATTCAAAGCCGGCATGCGAAATCCACTTACAACATTTGGACATGCAATTTAACAAGCGGTTATTCAATTCCAACTTTTATTTCGGATATTCGACTTTCAATTCGACAGTCCATTCAACCATTCGATTATTCAATCTGAACATTTAATACGAATATTCAATCCAAACATTCAATTCGAACATTCGATTCAAACATTTGATTATTCAATTCGAACATTCAATATTCAAACGTTCAATCTAAACATTCAATTCCAACATTCACTCCGAACATTCAATTTGAACGTTCAATCCAAACATTGTAACATCGTTCCCACTGTCATCTGACCAACATCCGGGACGTTCGACAGTCGAAAGGCGGGAAAGAGAGGAGTCATATCCAGTGGTTGTGCGTGAACCTCTATTTTACCTTGAAGTTATTGCGATATTTTGCATGTTTTAGAAATCAAGCTGTTAAAGTTCTCTGGGAAATCTATTTTGACGTGGCAAATATCTCTTTCTGTTGGCAACAGAAGTGATTTAGTTCGGGCATATCCATTCTATTTGATAATGAAATAAAACCTCAACGTCAATTTCATGGACCATCTTGAATTTATTACATCTAAGTCTGCAACAGTAATCACAGTGTGCAGTTACCCTTTACGATCCAAGACCGATCCTTGCAATATCAATAGACCACACAGGTGACAAGAATTCAACAAAATGATGAACACTAGGAAACTATGTTGTGAGCTCACAAGCAATTCTTGCCTCTATCACTGTGTGCAGATCAATAAAGGAGTGCAGAAAATTTTATAAAACACCAAACCAAGAGCTTGAGAAAGCAACCCTCTAACTTGAGACATGATTATAAGTAGGAACCGCTTTTGCGCAATGATTCATGTAGCCAGTAGGTTGCTATATTCTCAGATTGTGTTACTACAAAGATACAGTACACTGTAAGTGATTGTCTCGATTTGCTGTAGTCTACAGTATCTATTGGATGCAAAGAGATTCCATTTGGGCAAGCTGTAGCCAGGATGTACTGCCCTCTAGGCAGTTTTCAGTAACCTAGAAAATACTCCTTATAATTACTTAAATATAATTTCCTGATCCTCAAACATTTACTTGGCTGTCGGGCAGTGAAGGATAAAATCCATGAGCTCGACAGGAAACTCAACTAGCCCCAGGCTAGCAGACAAGCTTTTCTTTGCACATGGAGACATCACTCTACTGTACTAGTTTCTCAACCTCACTTAAGATTTGACTATAAAGTTTAATGGCATAGGTGTCAGAACTGTCACGGCTGATATTTCTAGGTGATGATAGCTGACTTTCATTAACTGGACAGAAAGTTACGATGAATATATGAAGTTCATATATTCTGAACTGCAGTTATAGATACGTATGATGCACGATCCTCGCAGTAGAGATTATTTCCCGAGTAAAAATTGTTGAAGCAAGATTCTTGACGTCAATTTACAGGATTAAATGCTTATCTTAAATTAATGTTTGTTGACAAAAACATTTCAAAGTTGCGTTGCTTGTACGTAGCCTGCTTAAGGATTGCAAAATTAATCCCTCACAAGTGTTAAACAATTACAAAGATTGAATATGACAGAAAACAGAAAATTGATGAAAAAAAGAAGGGGGAGAGGGAGTGCACGCATTGGTTACATTTTAAAGAACTATGAAGGGCAACAAATTCGTTAAATGAACCTTTTAATCGTGGTTTGCACAAGTCATAGGGCCCCGAAGTTTTTCCTTTAATTACAGGCGATTAATTCTCTCCTCTTTCATTAACAATACGACTTCTATAACGGATTTTGTAAATATAAAGTTTGTAGGCAAATATACACTCACTTCAATGGCGCAATAGATAAACAGTTCACGTTACAACCAGGTCAACTGAGCCAAGGACAATGACAATACAAAAGTAGATGAGTACACATTTATTCTGTTTTGTTTTCTTCGAATCTGAAACAAAGGCTGTTTCTTTGAAATTTTTTTTGAGTAACGTCTGTCCTCGTGCAAAACCACGGGCAAAAATGTTTACCACAATCGGGACTAATCTATATGGATTGAATTTCAGCGACTATTTTGAACTTTGTAAAAACACTAAATCGAGATCTAACCACCTATATAAACTACAACTCAAACTCGCAAAACTGAACTGTTACAAAAATTCTTTCTTTGTCAGAATTATCAAACCCTGGAATAATCTTCCTATTAATTTATTTAATTTTTTTGACAGCCCTAACGTTCGTGGGTTTAAATCAAAATTGAAGAAACATATGAATATTTATTGAATCGTCATTTTATAATTGATATTTAGCCGTTTCTTATTTGACTTTTTTATATTTTTATTAACTAGCTCTGTAAGATTTTTTACATAGATAGGAGACCCTTGATATAGGGCCAACCTCAGGGTTTCCTTTTTCTAAATAATTATGTATTTGCATGTTGTTCTGAAATAAAGTATTGTTATTGGACACCGATGGAAATTTTTACGACTAAGAAGGTCAATCTCATCGCAAAGGACGGATCTGCTGTCTTGTTGTGAATCGATTCTGTTTTATGATTTGTATAATCGTCCGAGTAAGGGTAGACCATAAAAGACTGCTGTTTCTGAACGTGACAGACCATTTCGACGTTACCCCGTTCAGAAGTAACCAGAAGTTAAGGAAAAGGTTGAGTGGTTCGCCAGTCTAAATTCGCATGAACCGTTTGAAGGTTTTGAAACATTTTTAAGATAATCGACTCATAAGCTATTCTTTACCTGACTCTAATAGTTACATTAATTCCGCTTATGTTTCTGAGACAGTTCTTTTCAAGGATCCCCTTCATCGGGAAGATCAAAAAACTAAAACAACTCTTACTCCCGGGTTCAACCGCACTGCGAAATTCAAATATTCCAGAGTATAACCCCCTGACCTGCTGTCTCGTCATGCACGGCGTTCTACTTCACCTTGCAACAACAACAGAAAAAAAAAAAAAACACCACTGCATACAAGATGAGGTCAAACGAAGTACGTAAACGCTTCAATTTGTGATAAACAACTCATTCTCTTTATTTTGTTTTCCATTGCATATGTTTTCATCTATGCCGTTAGTGAATGGCTTTCATTTAAAAGGAGCGTGACAGAAAGGCTTCAGTGCAACCGACTAAGTCTACTTATCACAAATCAGAAAATAACTTTCATATTGACATAACGTCACAACAAAAGGTCAACTAACTGCTTGAATTTGGTTGGCCACAAGAGCTCAGCTGTCATGGACTTTGTTCTGTTTTCTAAGAATCAAAAAGTTACAACTTAGATTTCATAATACTCCGTTCGTATATCGCCTCTTGAATAATCGGATGTACTTCAAGGCGAACGTGATGGAGCCCCTCACGGAAAACCTCAAGAAACAAGTAACGTGCTCAATTTGTCTCGATACCTACACAGATCCGAAAGTGATATCGTGCTTCCACACTTTTTGCTGCCAGTGTTTGGAGGAACATGCAAGAAAAAGCCACCGACAAGGGAAATTCCGATGCCCCGAGTGTCAGGCACAAATCGATTTACCAGAAGACAATCGCTTCGACCGTTTGCCTACCAACTTTTACCATAACAGTTTGCTAGGTCTCCTTCAAACGGAAGATCGCGAGGCCTTACTGAAGCCGCCATTTTGCCCGCAACACAAGAACGAAAGACTTCGATATTTCTGCTCTTCCTGTGAAGCATGTGTTTGTCCTGTTTGCCTCGCTCAACAACACCAACGACATGAGTTCGACGTTATTGAAAATGCAGTGGAAGAGGATAGGAAACACATCATGTCGAACGTCGACACCATCAAGGAAAAGGCAAACTTGTTTCGAGCAGAGATTAGAAACCTGGACAAAACATCTGAAGATGTGGAAATGATTATTGCAGTCGCTAAACAAGAAGTGTCAGAGGCAGCTGAACACGTGATCACAAAGACGCGACAACAACAAAAACAACTATTAGAGTCCCTAGAAATGACGCGTAGAAAGAGAATAGAGCGAATCAACTCGGCTAAAAAAGAACTCGAATCTCTGGTAAAACAAATGAACCAAGCAGCTGAATTTGCAGAGAATCTGGTACAGAGAAGCTCGGGCTTCGATATTATACAGACAAAGACAACTTTGACACACAAATTTGAAGAGTTTCGTGGAGTTGAAGTTCCAAAACATGACCAGAATACATTTGTCAAATTTACCGTAGCATCGCAACAAGACTTAAAACTGGGATTTATTCAATTCACTGAGGTACCGGCAAACGCAGCTAAATCAACTCTGGAAGGACTGGATCAATCATTTCAGGCCGGTGTACAAGCCGAGTTTACGTTATGTCCAAAAACTTCTGGTGGAGAGATTAGTTACCAGGCTGATCTCAAAGATCACGTTGAATTGCTGATAGAACCCGCCAATGACGTAACAAACGTAATTGTCCAAGAAAAAGAAGATGGTAACATTAGGCTGAATTTCACACCCAAAGTGCCTGGCGTCTACAGTGCTGAAATGAAGATCAATGGCGAAAAGCTTGTACCCAGTCCGTTCACTTTCCCAGTGAAAGAACGTGAACTTGTAGTAGTCGGTGAGTTGGATTTGAAGTTTAACCAAGGGCAGGCGTTGCAGGAACCAACTGGAATTGCAGTAAACAGGCAAGGAGACATAGCTGTTGTAGATAATCTTGGACACTGTGTTTTTGTATTCAATAAAGAAGGGAACTGTTTGAGACAAATTGGAAAAGAAGGAACAGGTCCTGGACAATTTAAATATCCAACTGCGGTGTCGTTTTTTAACGACAACGAAATTCTTGTCGCAGATACACTAAATCACAGAATTCAACTCATCAATATACAGACTGGTACTGTTGTAAACGTCTTTGGACAAGTAGGTGAGGGAAAAGGACACTTAAAGATTCCAGTTAGTCTTTGCTTTGACGAGACAGAACGTATTGTTGTCACTGAATTCGAAAATCAGAGAGTTCAAGTTATGTCAAAAGAGGGCGAAACTATATTCACAATAGGAGACAGTGGTCCAGAGAGACTCAGTAAACCACACAGCTGTATTCCTTACAAAAACATTTTCCTGGTATCCGAAAAAGACAATCACAGCATAAAAGCATTCGATTCGTCAGGAACGTTCTTGCACAAGTTTGGAGAAAAAGGGAAAAAAGACGGACAGTTCAAAGCACCTCGTGGCATGTGTTTAGACAGCTCCAGTAATCTTCTTGTCTGTGACCGTGACAATAACAGAGTTCAGCAATTTTCTTTGGACGGTCGCTTTACAGGCAAAACTATGGTTCCTTTACAGGGTCCGATTAAAATTGCAACAGCACCAGATGGGTGCATACTAGTCGTTTCCATTGCAACTAAGAAAATATACATACTGAAGTAAATGTGTTGTCATTCTACAAACCATTCAATTCAGAAAACAAATTGAATCTTTTTTTTTAGAAATTTCAAGTTTGACTCTCACTCCAAACAAAAGCCAGCCAAGGGTAATCATAATTAATTTTCAGCCTATGAGATTTCTCAATTCATATTATTAATTCAAAATCCCTCAACCTGACAAGAAATTAACTAATCAAAAAAAAAAAATTACCTTCTACATGTAAATGCATATTTTCTTGGAAATAGGCAAAATTTCAATTCTTGCATTTCCTAGTTCAGTTCATTTCTGATCATCTCTTTTCACCTTTCTTGTTATAATGACCACAATGGGCAAAACTACTGTTAGCAGTTGTGAAGAGAAGGAAGTTATGCCCACCAGATATATGCACCTTAATGTACCGTAAACCTCAGCCCCTGGACTTTAACCCTTTAACTCCCCACCTCCCAGAAGTGATTAACATGTAACTTCTCCTTATAATATTCATACATTATCCAGCAAACAGGTAATGAGAATACTCAAACATAACATAACATACACCTTATTAAAGTGTCAAGGTATTTAGCCAGAGAAGCTAATTGGGGACACTTCTATATATAACATATAAAATATTAATCATGTACAAAAATATATGCTAATATGAATAGGTAGTAAGAATTAAAATTTAATTAAGAATTAATTAAATCAAGAATCAAGTATGTTATGTATATATGACTAATTAAGTTAAGAAATTAAACTAAATTAAAAACGTAGCAGTAATAATATTGCTATGTTATACAAGCGTGACAGCTGCAGGTTCCATCCAGCACATCTAAAACTTTAATGCCCCGAACTGCTCTGTTAAAATCATGGAGGCTTGTCTTATCTTGCAGGTCTTTGTCCATTTTGCTCCAGAGATAGGGACCAAAATATCTAATACTATGTTTACCATAGTTAACATTGCTAAATCTAGGTATTGGGAAATCATTATTGCCCAAATTGTAATTCTTGGATTGCTTGTAAAATATGTCACAAATATATTCGGGTGCCAGGAAGTTTTTTAACCTTATACATCAATATCAATATCAAACTTATCAGGTAGAAGTTGTCATCCTGATCAAACACCAAATTCTCATAATCAATTTACAAGGAAATGTGTATCAGCTAGAGGGGAGAATTAACAAGCAGATTTTGGGAGTTGAAGAGTTAAGGAGTTAAAGAAGCATGTCTTGAGTGCACATGGACTGAATTGTAAGATTTTATCAGCTAAGAGACAAGTATTATCAAATGATAGAATATCATATCTTCAGGTTGAGAATTACTTTTAGTGACACTATATTGAGTCGCCAACAGTTTTATATGCATTACTCTCCAGGTTCCTTTTATCGTGTCTTACAAAAAAGAAAAAGGCTAATTTCCAGCTATCTTGACTGAACAAGCTTTGTTTAACAACAGATTTATCATATGGTAATAAAATTCAACTTTGATTGGCATCAAGCAGGACTTGTTTATTTTCAAGAGAGAAGCTGTGCCTATTTGCATGCCTATTTTTTCACTTGCAAATTAAAAAATAATGTCTGGGAGGTTTACAATGATGAATAAATTTCAAAACTCTCAGTGAAATAACATATCAGGAAGCTGTGAACTTTAAACATTTTGTAAGTCCTCTCCACGCAATATTTTAACTTGTGCAGTATCAAAGCTGGCAATTCACAATGGGCAAAATAGGCCCATCTTGCTCACTCAAGTAGCCAGTCAAAATGCAGGATTTGTTTTCATTTGCCCAAGGGGACTGCCAGCTATATAATACAACCGTATATCAAAACATCTACTTTGTTAAGCTGTGATTTTAAAAAAATACTGTTGTTATGATTTCTCAATTAACTAACCCCCATACTAGAATTTATTCTCTTGCTAACAATCACATCTTCTATCCCTCCTTTGTCTCCATATTATTTTCTTCTCATGTTGAGTGTAAGCTTTGTACAACTCCTGAAAAAAAAAAAAAAGGTATTAGTAAATTTTAATGGAAAAACACAATCTAACAGATATCGATGAGGCTTTAGGGACAAAGAGGAAGGAACAGAAATGAGTTTTTGAAGGAGAAAATCAAAAATGATTTTAAAAGTCAGTAACATGGAAATGTTTTCTAAGCTCAGGTCTTCCAAACATGTAGAAAATGAATCAACTCCCATTAGAACAAAGCCTGTACGTAATCCACACTTACTTTACACTCCCCTTTTGGTAAGACGTTCAGAGCATACTGGAAAATCACCTCACTTGATCATGCTATGGAATAGGAAAAAAGAACAATTAGAGATATTCAGGTTTTGTCACTAAGGTTTCTACCACTGTGCATTTCAAATTAATTGATCCCAAAAGTGTCACTGTTATTTACAACTACTATTTTGTTCACTCGAAACATAAAAAGAACTGGTGATTACAATTGTTAACTTATCCTCTTGTTTCTAATTTTGGCTACATGTAAAACAGAAAGTCTCCATCCATACCTCTTTGCAGTTTTCTTCAAATTTTGCAAATGCAAGAAAAAGTTTCTCATCTGCATTTTCCTCAGCAAAGAACTCTAATGCTCTTTCATAAAAATCTCTTGCACCAACTGAAAAAAGATATCTTTTATCACCACAAAGTAAATTTCAGTTGGTGGATGAAACACTTAACACTAGTAATTGTCAACCACTTGTTCCAAAATAACAGTAAAGGACTAAAAATCATTTAAATGTCATTAGAAAAACTTGATACCAAAAAACATAAATTATAAACCATGTCACTAGCATATGAATTCATTCACCTGAATTGGACTGTCTCTCCTCAAATTTAGCAAACTTCACTCAATTTTTCACCCCTGGATGCACCATAACAAATCTTTCATAAATACTCAGCACATGATCCACTTCCTTACATCTGAGCTCCATGTTAATGTAAGAATGCCAAGCTTGTTCATCTGGCTTCCATTCCATCAATCATTCTAATATCTGTCATGCACCAGCAATATTAGTGAGCATCTCTTCCATGTAGGTGTACTTATACCTAACTTAAGTAAAATGACACAGCTCTTGACTCTCAGATCAACTTTTCTGAAGTTTCCCTTTACTACTAACACTTATAAATGAATATACCATTGTTTTCACGAAATGTAAACCAACTTAAACTTAACCAGAATACCCTAAACTATAACTACATCACAAAGAAGCATTATGTACTAACCAAAACTGATTCACTCTCGGCAAGATGGTGACTGCTCTGTCCCAAATATTCCGTGCATGGTTAATCTGGTGATGTCTGTAGAAGTAAAACTCTAATCTCAATATCAAAGATGAGACGAGTTAACTCTGCATAGAAGGCTAACTTACAGAGTTTCTGGAGCATATCTGTGTGGTTTTTGTCACTCAAAGTAACCTATCAACCATTCTGGAAGAGCAGCAAAGGTATAATCCATTACAAGTTACCCCTCCCCTCCCCTCCCTGAACTATTGTCAATTTGTCAAATTTTTATTAATTATTAAATAAATGACAGATTCAATATCTACCTTTGAATTTCTCTCTGACTTTCTTCCCACTGAGTATACTTTAACCAGTGACTTATTACTGATCTGTTTCTATGAAGGTTGTCCTCAGATACCTGGCAAAATAAAATAGGGGAATTTAAAACATCATAAATTCATTAAATTTACAATTATTACTAACAACAGTTTGATTTAAGATCAATATTTATCCAACTCCTGATAAAATCAAATAAATCAAACCTTTCTTTTTCGAAGCTTAAATTCTTATAATTCATCAGGATCACCAATCTTTTGTTTGGGAGGCTGCAAAAGAAATATTAATTACTATTTAACTCCCAATATCTTAATATCGATAATTCTCCCCTCTAACTGCAACACACTGGCTTGTAAATCAGTTACAAGAATTTGGTGTTAGATTGCAATGACGACTTCTACCTGATAAGTTTGAACATTCTCATTATCTGTTTGCCAGATAATGTATGGATATTAAAGGAAAAAGTTTCATGTTAATCCCTTCTGGGAGATAAAAGGCTAACAATCATCCTAAATCAGTAAACAAATTGGTGTGTAGATATAATAATAGATAAATATCTTGTTTTTATTATGTAAAACCTCAAAAACTTTGCTACAGTGTAGTGGGGTGAAAATGAACTGATTTCAAGTTTTGTATCGGACTACACTATTTTTTTTAGAGTACTGCAATTGTAAACTGCAGCATTCCCACTCAGCAATTTCTCTTTTTTTTTTGGTTAATTACATTTTTTGCATTTACGAGTCAAACAACGTTTATAAGTGTCTTTCCTTGTCCAATTGCATTTCCTCTGTTGCTTTGCATTTTCGTATTCCTTCTACTTGTATTTTGTAATGACTTGTAATTATTTTGTTCTTTATAGCCACCATGATCAACCACAATGTTAATAAATTTCAAGGCATTTGCAAGGTGAAACCTGAACTTCGTTGGCAGGCACATTGATTTTTCATTACAGAAGAGGGAACCTTGCAGAAAGGAAGAAAAATTGACAACATTGAACTAAAATCCTTAGCTGTAAATTAAGTGTACTCCTCTTTAAAAGGTGGAATATATCTTTCAAAAGTGGAAGCTGCACCAGCAAGTTAGAGCAAACCAATACAAATTCCCCGCTGACTTGGGAACAAGTATCTGAAATTCCACAGTGGGAGTCAAGAGTTAAATCAATTCTCTTAACAATTAGTTTTGGTTGAAAATGAAGCATAGTATCATATTAAGCAGTTTGCAAGGAAAAATGCTATGAAAATAATGTTCTGGAATATTTCCTCTCCCTGCTTTGAAAATCTAAAATATCTCTCTGTTTGGAATACCACAATTTATCCAAAAATTTTGAAAGTAATTTGAATGGAATTATAAAGACAGCTGCAGTATGTACCGTTTAACTTACTGGTGGAACCAATTCTAACTGCCTCTCCTTGGTTTCCATCAAGAGTTGTTCAGCTGTGATCTGAACTGGAGTTGGGGCCATATTCCTCACCTGAAAATATCAACAAGTGTCTTCAATGAATAACACCAAATTACAGCACCTTAAAAACTGGGGACACAAAAGAAAGCTTTATACACCAATGGTAGAAAATTTGAAAGCCAGCAATGACTGAAGCAGGCAAACTTGGTAATGTTTTGCATGATAGGAAGCAATTTCACAATCCATACATGCCAAATCTCCCGGATTATCCAGGAGTCTCCCAGATACAGAGCCAATCTCCTGCTCTCCCATATGGGTGACCAAAACTCCTCAATAAAAGGAAGTTTGGATCAGTTGCCCACAAAAAACTAAGATTTAGATCCATATGTTCCAAATTCCAAAATCATCTGCCTTCTTATCCTTGTATTACGGTTTCTGGCTTCATTTTCTTGTATGATGTATATTGTTTGTTTCAAACAAAAAGGAGTTTCTTCTTTGTTACTCCTATATAAGCAAGAGTCTGATAGGAGGAGTGTTCAACCAATGAAGTCCCTGGCAGATAGATCCACATTTTTCCTGTGAAATTGCTCAGCGTGCTCACTGTTACTCAAAGGCCCACAGTCTGAATCTCAATCATGGGAGAGTAGGTGGTCCAAATCAAAAATGAAATTTTCCAGGGGGAAATGCATTAACAAATTCAGTTGGGACAGGGGGTGCTGTTCCTAAAAAAAAAACCTCGAGATTTGAGATCCCCAGAGGTTGGCATCTCCGTAATCATATCAGGCAAAAGCAAGCCAGATTTGACTGTTTGAGCTTGGGATAAATGTTTGCTAAAATATCCACCGAAATTCCCTGAAGCAGACACACTCAGCAACTTCTGGAAATTTTTAATAGCTGATAAGCTCATTGCTGCAGTGACTGGTGTTAACTAAAATTTCCTCATAAGTGACATGCTTCAATCACATTCCAATAGAACTTATGAATTCAGTGAATGTGAACCCAGCATGCCTGACTGATACATATACCAAGAACTCAATCTACTTCAATACTGTAATGATCTTGTTACTAAAAATTTGCTTCCTTGATATGACAAGTGTGCAAATTCTCCCAACAAATCTACCATGAAATGTATGGCAACTTAAGGAGAGTTAGATTACAAACCAGATCTTGCAAATAAAGAGTCTGTTGAAAGCGAAAAACACTTGAAAACTTGACTTCACTCGTGATTTTTCCTTGTTCCCACAACCTTAATTTCATCATCATTAACATTACAAAACCTACCGGTCACTAGAACGAATTGATAGAGATTTTTGAAGTGAAGTCGTGAATTAAGAAGTTAAACTACTCTCAAAGTCAAATATCCAAGCTTTGTTGACTGAGTAGGAAAGATAAAATCCTCTCAGTGTACGATTAAAACTAAAAAATAAATGGCTCGTATATGGAAAGATTACGCTGAAGTAGCTTATCGAACCCATAATCCTCGTGTGCATGTTTACCTGTCACTATTCAAACTACCCTTTTCAATTCCTCGTTAAAATCGTAAGATATACAAACCTTCGCAACTTTTGGAACCCTGGTATTGGTTACAATCGGCTCTGATGATGCCACTATCCTTATTATACTTGAAGTCGAGCTCAGAAATCCACAAAATATATGCGTTTTACTTCAGACGCATTTCAAACTACAACTCGTCTGACATACTGAAAATGTTTTAGTACCCAGTCCTCTCCAGGCCAAAAAGGCTTGGAGGATTTACAAGATGGTGGGTGCAAATGTGATCTGGTGTTCCATACGATGTTTTTGCCCTCCCAGTGCCGGCAACTCAAGGGTAAAATTCTATAGAAGTGCAAGTTTCTTCTTTAGACAACAGTATACAAAACCCATGAAAGATGACAATGTTCAGAATGTATGTTCAGCTCATCGATTAATTGTTTTACGCGGTTCGGAAACAGTAGTAGTAGTAATTTATTTATTTATCCACATTTCACAATTGAGTATAACTCGTTTTAACGTGAACGTGCCAGGTTAAAATAATATATATAACAAGCTAGACAATGATGATAATAATAGTAATAAAAAGGAACTAAACTAACAGATCTGCATAGGACGTATTATTATCTATTAGATCTGCACACCCTTAGACAGATCATTTCATTCTTCGCAGTTATTTTATTTAAACAAATTTCTTCCGTGTGAAAATGAAAGTAATCACAAATCATTTCCTTAAGGCTTTATTTTCAACAAGGAATATTGTCAAGTGGCATGCAGTCGCGAAGAGGGAACGATCACCGAAGGGAGAAGAGTTGTTTAATACCATTCACATTGGGTTTGGAATATCGCCGCCTAAATGATTAAAATTTGCGGCTGATAGATAAATTTCACAATGGTCGGTACGGATTGGAAAGTAGTATAAGGTAATTCACTTTTGAGCTACTCGGTGACTCGCGCTGCATTAATCACTTCATTGCGGAAATATTGCTCATCTTAAGAAATAGGAACCTGTGAGGGTTTATCTGGCTCATTGATCTCTAGAAAAGAACGATTGTAAACAGGAAGTGCAGGAAGTACCGTTTACTACAATCAAGAACTGATCGGCGACAACAAGTCGAGATATTTTGTGGTTATGTGGCAAATTCCTTTGGCTATGTTAGGCAAGAGACTATCTAGCGTGTAAGGCAAGTTTATTCTATCACGCTCTATCTAAAATAGAAATTAACAGAGGCTTTTAATGCATGATTTTTATTAAATGAAACGTTACCCTAGCCGAATTGAGTATTAGGTTAAAGTTATTTTGTAGGGGGGGTAGGGAAAGAGGGACTTATAATCAAGAGGGACTTATTAAACGGCTCTGTAGGCCAGGACATCGTGCTTACAGTAGTGTAACGATGTTAACTCAAGATTGATTCCGTGAAACATAGTACTATAGGTCTTCAATCTCAGACTAAAACAGTCCAGGACATTACAAATGTACACGCTCTGATGTACCAACCGCCTCTCTTGATTAACGGTTATCGATAACTTAATAATTTGAATATATCAACAAAGTTGAAAAGGTAAATTGGCCACCGTTACGGTTATAAAAGCTGACGTTTCGATCTACCTTCGTATGAAGGTAGATCCTAGACAAAATGTTCGATTCGTCGTTTCGTTATGGCGTTTCGTCGTTTCGTTATGTCGGGTCGTTGTTTTCCGAGTTCGACTCGTCGAACTTTCAGTTCGTTTCGTTGTATTGTCAGTTCGATTCGTCGGCTGGCCTCTTCGACTCGTCGTTTTACGAGTCCGACTCGTCATCGACCACATCGGTTCGTCGTTTTGTCATTTCGTCATGGCGTTTCGTTGTGTCGTTTCGTTATGTCGTTTCGTTAGGTCGTTTCGTCGTTTCGTTATGTCGTTTCGTCGTTTCGACTTGTCCACTCAACAGGAGCTATAATTCAACTTAAATTACATGAAGAGTTACTTTATTTCATACACTCTTACATGAATCATTAATGTGGTATCTATAATTTGCCCTCTGCCGAAGGAAATAGATCTTTAGAATAGCTACTTAATCTGCAGAAGCGTCCGAGTTATTTAGAAAAACGTATTTTCAGCTAAAAGTGAATGAATCACTTGCGCGAGCACCCTGGAGTAATTATCGCGGGAGTCTATCTGTTTGTGGAGGGTAGGAGGGTCAAGGGTTTCTTGTTGAGGGTCGAGGGTAACTTTTTTCCCCTTTTTTAAAATTAATTAGAAAAAATTAAACCGAATTTGACTAAGATAATTGAAAATAATTGTAGAAAAAAAAATTTTAAAGATACAGAGTACAAGTTGGACCCATTTACTTTTACCCCAGAGTGCAAAGGAACCCTTTTCTGTTCCTTAGTAAGGTCTAACCATGAATACTGCTCTGAGATATGGTCCCCATAGACCACTTTCATAAATGGCTGCTGGTTTAATATTCTTTTGTTTAAATTTAAATTAGCCCTACTGGCCTCGTTCTCCAGTACAAAATTCAAAAAAATACATTATCTCAAGCGAGGCCAGTAGGGCTAATTTAAATTTAAACAAAAGAATATTTATACGGCAGCCATTTTATGAAAGCGGTCTATATTTGCGTAAGAACACTGATAAGCTTGAAGGAGTGCAGAGACGCGCCACTAAATTTATTCTGAAAACTAAGGATAGCTATGCAGCTCGTCTTGAGAAGTTAAATCTATTATCTTTGGAAGACAGAGAAGAGTTTTCATTGACATAACTTTCTCCTTTTAAGGCACTGGAAGGGTTTGTTGACATTGATGTTTCACCTTTTGTGGATTATTACTCTAGTTTAGATTATTGTTCCTTGAAACATTATGATCATCTGACATTAAAAAAAAATATGCAAGGGCTAATTTCCTTAAATATTCCTATTTCCATCGCATAGTAGTTTCTTGGAATATGTTGCCTGTTGACATTCGCACTGCAAATTGTACTGGGAATTTTAAATTTAATGTGAAGAAATTTCTTGTGGGTAAATCATGATTTTATTTGTCTTTATTATAACAGTATCTCATTCGTACTGTATGTATTGGGTGATCTGCTGTTGCATGGGGTCTGGGACTCTTTTGCAGATTCTCCTATGGCTTTTTTAAATTTTTTTTGGGTTAACTATCATACCAGCATTTGAGTATTTATGCCATTAAATTGTAATAAATAAAATAAATAACTAAATTAGCTCTTTTTATAGGTTGAAATCACTCCAAAAAGTAGCAAGTGGAGAAGGGGTGTGACAGTGAATAGCATGTGGCCAGTTCGTTTCCAAAAACCTGATTACTTTTCAAAGAATTAAATTAAGAACCCACAGAAAACTCATATTCGATCATAAATCTGGTTAAATTTCATGTATTACTGTAACATCATGGAGCGAAGAAATGTGGTATATCCTTGGGTTTCACCCACGTGACCAATACCTTAGCATCGGTTACTATCCGCCATCTTGGTATCCCTCGAGCGTAAACAAACCGTATCTAACGAAGAGTTCATGTGAGAAAGTAGGGATGGTTTTATGCATTATTGTTGGCTGTTCGAGCAAAAGTGGAAAGCATAAAGACTAAGGATTTTTTCGTATAATAATTTAATAATTTTATTATTTCTATAGCGCAAAATTCATTATATATATGATCTAATGCGCTATACCTAAGATCATCACAAATCAAGGGGAAGAACAGGAGGAACTAGAAGTTGTTGTATTTTTCGAGGCTTGCGGCTGTTGTAGATCCTCGATTTTTTGGTCGAGCTTTTCTTTGAGCTTCTTAGCCGATGAGAAATCGATGTCGTTAGCCCTCGCATACGGCACTTCATTGACCTATGTCGGCAAAATCCATGAGCATTTTACCTGAGTGCAAGTAAGCTTGGGGTGTCACGAAAACTCACACCCCGAAAACTCAGACTCCTCGAAAATTCAAGAGATAAACTCGACTCATGATCACTCCTGGTAATCCCTCGTGTATTTTGACCTTTTGGGTCTTCATCCAACTGAAGCAGCAAAAGCAAGGCCGCAAGTTACACGTTTCGCAAAATCGTCCGATGGTTGAGTATTAAAACATTTTAGAGTGACACAAGACTTCATTTAGCTTAGAATTCCTCCATTTTTCCCGTTAAT
This sequence comes from Stylophora pistillata, assembly GCF_964205215.1. Taxonomy (NCBI): domain Eukaryota; kingdom Metazoa; phylum Cnidaria; class Anthozoa; order Scleractinia; family Pocilloporidae; genus Stylophora; species Stylophora pistillata. The sequence goes on from NC_142532.1 coordinate 6,126,879, forward strand.
TTTGAACTTTTCATTCACAGTTAACGGGATCAAATGCGCTCGCTCCAACACCAAAGTATTAAAATGTGGCGTGATTTTGACGAGCCGAAAGGGACGTTTGTTTACCTTTTTGTACTTCGTCGCACAGATCCTTGTTGTCGCTCTGTTAAAATTCTTAAATATTTCGCGATAATAATGGATACAAACAGAGACTCGGCCCACCAGTCCCAAAACGAAGACAATTTTACGACCCTTGGGCTAGAGTTCCTAAATGAGGCAGAAAGAAAAAAACAACGCGAAAGAAGACTCGGCATCAGCGCCGTCACGATTCGCCTCACTGAAGAATCACTCTTGATATTGTTGTTCGTCTTTCGCGTTGGATTTGTTGCATTATTCCACCGGTTATATTATAAAAAATTGGTTCATGCTTTATGCTATGCACTAGCGAATTATGGAGCACTTCGGAAGCTTGGAGAACACTTCGAGGGACCTGAGTTTTCGGTGTCTGAGTTTTCGTGACACCCAGCGACCTTGCCATGAATTCTAGTAGTTGCCTCTAACATAAATAAAACACTCGCGATATGTGAGCATGACTCAGCCAGTCCAGCTTTGCATCCCAAGCAATGGGCTGACAAAATAGTCCCATCGTTTTCGGAAATTACCCAAATGTTCACTAAAGGATCATTCATATGCTGTGAACGCCAAACTCGTGCTCTCACGGCATACTTGCCGGCGATTACTTTGCCTACAACCGGCTGAGGTTACAAATCCCGACACCATTTGATTAAACGCCTCTAGACTCTTGAACGCCTTGAACTGCTTCTTGGTGTAGAAGCTGGTCTCAAGAACGAGGTAACTCAGCAAGTCCGATGCTTCCACAGGAGGCAAGCATTTTGGACTGAACTTCTCGGCTGGTATGCTTCCAGGGTCAACCCCAATGACCGAGATCTTTTGCAAACATCTTTCCTTCCAACTCTCTAAGCTTTCGGCATACTCAGAGAGCACTGGGATACCTTAAGATGAATGCCAGATACTTTTATCGCTTTTTTCTTCATGGATATTCATGTAGTTGGCGAAATAATACGGCGATAAGAGAGAGGGCTTCACAATAGAAATCGACTAATTATTCATAACTTTGACACCCGAGGGACACCAACATGGCGGACACTAACTTCAGCAAAGCTTGTGACGTCACCTGAAACCCAACCATACACAGCTGAAAGCATGAACTGATTCTTAAATGACTTGGCTGACTCAACTTGAACACAGTCAAGTGGTGAGAGTGTTGACATAATTTGACGTGTAGTCACTGAAAGGCATGAAACATTTGCAAAACTTCAAAAGCACGGAAAGGTAGCACGGAAAGCCGCAAAACCCTTGAACAAAAGCTCATCTTTCAAACCGGCAGTCTAAATCTCACAGGTATCAACGAACACTTTTCATTCCACTAATTTATTCCTGTTTTTCTCGTTGCTATGTTCCCACCAATCACGTAGCTCCATTTTCTGCCTTTAAAAGCACACACAACCAACAATTTCTCTATTCGCTCCGACGAAGGGCTAACGCTCGAAACGTCAGCTTTTATAACGTAACGGTGGCCAATTTACCATTTCAACTTTGTTGATATATTCAAATTATTTCGTTACCCCCACCGACGCTGCGCCAAACAGTTTCTTTAGAAACTATCAGCCTTTATTGATAACTTTGAACAATTGCACGAAAATTTTTTTTCCGCAGAAGCCACTCTTCGGATGCCCTCGACCCTCTTCTCGCCGAGTGCATGTTTAAGCGACTTAAAGTTGTTGGATTTTAAAAGATCTTCCCTCGTAAATACCGTCACGGCGTTGCGTCTTTGGCGACAACGTCTCTCTTTCTGTCATTGTGGTTTTGTTGTTGAAATCCACCAGTGAAACCTAAGGACGATAGAAATGCTCCCCATCCCATCTCCTTTCCATCGGTAAATTCAAATCCAAAAGAGATAACAGGAAATCTATGAAAAAAAAATCAATCAGTGAATCAATATTTATCTAGAACCGGTAGCAACACTGAAAACGTAAGTAGCCGTTAAAAAATAAACTTGCACTTTAAACTTTGCATTTTAAGGATTAAAATGATCCATTAGATTTTCCTCGCCTTAAAGACTTAATGTAATCTTTATTTGTAATCTTTATTTAAACACGATTAATTCATCAGCCCATAAAAATACATATCACGTACGCTAAGATATTTAAAATTCAAACTACATACTATAACACTAAACTTCATAGTTAAGTCCCAAACTTGAATGATTTGCTTAAAGTTTCGCCTAATTTTTATTTGCCGAAATTTCACCCCTACACAAACTTCTCGTCCACAAACCGAAAGTGAAACAAGAACAACTGAAACCGGAAAACCACTTTCGAAAAAGTCAAAATAATGTGGTTTGTACAATAATTGTATAATCGGATGTTTCTCTTGAGTTGGCCCTAATACGACCTGTAAAAAGTCAACTTCACAACGAGGCTTTGCCGAATACAGACAAAGGGAATTACTGAACAATATTCGTATTGAGTTTCTCACTCTCGCTATCATTGAAAAGAATGTAAAATATCCTTCCCTTGTTTACAATTGAGGCAGTGAGTTTGCCCTCTGCAACCCATATATCATCAGCCACAAAATATATTGGGATGTAAATTTGCAAAATCGAACAGGCTCAAGGTAAACCCCGGAAAAAGAATTAACTCACTACTCGCTAGACGTAGCAAAGTCCGGTTTAAGCTTAACAAGTTATGCAAGCCAGTCTCTTTATGAAAACTTTACCTACGTCTGTAGCAGAACCGGGGTTAAGCTTAACAATTTATGCGAGTCAGTCTCTTTTGCAGGCTTAACTTACATCTGCGCAGGCCGACAGCTGCAAAAATATAACTTACCTTCGCCGGAAGTTCTTCATACAGCGCAGAATTGATCCACAGGTAAATGCATCGTCTCCATGAACGTTTCTGCTCAGTGGGCGAAATATTGGCGATTGCTCTTTCGTAAACTTCTCTCCCTGCATAAGCTTGAATAAAGATCTGTCTCGCTTTCCATCAGACGAAGATAATCAAATCACGCTTCGTAATTACTAGGATTTGTTTTCACTTCCTGGTAAATAAAACGAAAAAAAAGGTTAAATAAAAGTTGAATATGCTCGCTTGGACAAAACGTAAACTGAAGCAGCAGTTTCACTATCACGTTTTCCTCGACAGATTTTCCCTTCAAAAGTTTTCTTTGGTGGTGTGAAGGAAAACTTTTTACACATTTTTCCATAACATATCGCCTGGCTCAAAGAACTGAAATATCAGTTTTTGAAAAACGAGATTTATTAACGAAAATGAGATCAAGACGAACTTTTCTTTCCTAGACCCTTCACAATTTTTCCACTTTACATTAAATCTCCCCCCAGAGCGTGAGGGGAATGGGAGCCTTGCAATATAATTTGACGATCGCGTACGCAAGGGAGTTTGAGAGGTAATTTGTTTTCTTTTTCTCCCGCACGCGGTCGCTCATGCGCGCTCCCCTCGCGTTCCCTAGCCTAATTATGACATAAAAAATGGCAAGACAGCTAAGAAGAGACTAACTTCCTACTTGAATAATACCTTGACGAGGTGACTTGCCAAATAGAAACTTTAAAAGGACAAAATCAAAACAGATTACCGGAAAGGAACTTGAATAATTTAGGCTGAGTTCCTGAAGATGAACAAACCGTGACTTTGTTTCTTCACGCATGGAATTTGCAACAAACATTACCGGCACTGCTTCTGCTTTTCTTTTTGTCTTTTCCAATCAGCCCCCAAAATAATATAGAAACAATGAACTATTTTTAGAAAATGTTGCGATTTTCATTTTACTACAAAAACAGGTACGGAAGGAAGGTAAGAGTTTCTCTGAGGACGATTGTCGTAAAGGAGCTTCTCAGTCACCAGATTGGGAGTCATACCTATGACGTGACATATTACCTTCACCTTAAAGGATTCTAAGGGAAAAAGATTCGAGAAGATAGGAAAACAATGAAGTGGTAAAAGCAATGAATGAACAAGGATAGCTACTGATGAAGAAGATTAAAGTAGGGTGCAAACTGAACGAGGATCCAAAAAGGTTGAGGGGAAATTTGTTAAATTGGCGAACCGTGACACTGAAAAATAATTCAAAGTTATTTTTAGAGAATAAAAAAAATCAGCAGAGCCAACAATTTGATTGGCCAGTGCCAATCAGTTGACATGGACTTTGCTCTGTTTCTCGGAAACCTGAAATAATATCCGCATTCAATCTATTGCCTTGGGTGTCTCCCAAGAGTCTAGTTTGTTTCGCTTTGAATATGGAGTCCCTTTTGATAGATCTCAAGAAGCAAGTTACTTGCTCGATCTGTCTCGACACTTACACCGAACTTAAAACTATATCATGTCTTCACACGTTTTGTTGTGAGTGCCTAGCGAGACATGCAAGAGTGAGCCAGAGACAAGGAAAATATCGATGCCCCGAGTGTCAGGCTGTGATCAATTTACCAAACGACAATCGCTTCGACCATTTGCCCAACAGCTTTTACCACAAAAGTTTGCTGAGTCTTCTTGCCGTTCGACAGAGTGGTGAGGGAGATAATATTACTTGTTATCAATGCAGCGTAACCAACCCTCAGATGTACTATTGCTTCGATTGTGGACGATTCATGTGCCCTGATTGTTTCAAAGCACACGAACTGCTTAAGAAGTCTTTTCAAGGACACAAAGTCACGTCAGTCAAGGACTTCAAAGCCGAAGATTACGAAGCACTGCTGAAGCGACAGCCATTCTGCACACAACAGTTCCACGAAAGAGAAAAAGCCAGATTCTTTTGCTCACAGTGTCAACTGTCCATTTGTCCGATCTGCATAGTCACGGATCATCAAAACCACAACGCCATTTTGCTCGACAAAGCAGCACACGAAGAAAAAGAAAACATCACGTCTGGCGCTGAGATGGTCAAGGAAAAAGAAGCCGAACTTTGTGAAGTCATCAAGGAGTTCGAAGAAACGATTTCTGAGCTTGAAAGAAATTTCGCAACAGCCAAGCGAGAAGTCTCGCGAACAGCCGAACAAATGATCGCAAATATTCGACAGCGCGAGCGAGAAGCGATTGAATCCCTGGAAACAACACGCGTGTCGAGACTTGAGAGGATAAATGCGGCTAAACAGGAAGTGGAATCCCTGCTAAAACAAATAAACCAAGCAGCTGTGTTTGCGGCGAACCTGGTTCAGAGAAGCTCAAGCTCGGATATCATGCAGAATAAGGAAACTTTAAAGCACAAATTTGAAGAGCTTCGTAGAGTTGAAGCCCCAACACATAACCAGACTGCATTCGTTAAATTTTTCCCTACTTCTCCAAAGGACCTGAAACTGGGTGTTATCGTGGATATTCCGATAGTCGTGAATCAATCACAAATTGAAGGACTGGATCAAACATTTCAGGCTGGCGTAGAAGTAGAGTTCACGTTATGCCCAAAAGCAGCAGACGGAGTGACGATTAACCTGGCTGATCTTAAAGATCAAGTTGAGTTGCTGGTAGAACCCGCCAACGATGTAACGAACGTAACCGTTCAAGAAAAAGAAGACGGCAATCTTAGCTTGAAGTTTACACCTAAAGTGCCCGGTGCCTACATTGTTGAGGTAAAGATTAATGGCGAAAAGCTTCCAACCTGCACATTCACTTTACCAGTGAAAGAACGTGAACTTGTCATACTTGGCGAGTTGGACTTGAAGTTCAACGAAAGCCAGGAGTTCAAGGGACCATGTGGAATAGCTGTCAACAAGCAAGATGACATTGTTGTCGTAGACACTCACGGACACTGTGTTTATGTGTTCAATAAAGAAGGACACTGTTTAAGACAAATTGGAAAAGAAGGAACAGATCCTGGACAATTCAAATATCCCACTGACGTGTTGTTTTTAAACAACAACGAAATTTTTATTGCAGATCAAATAAATAATAGAATACAACATCTAAATATCCAGACAGGTTCTGTTTTGAAAACCTTTGGACAAAAAGGTCAGGGAAGAGGATCCTTTAGGAATCCAGTTAGTGTTTGCCTTGATGATTCAGAACGTATTGTTGTCACTGAATCCGCTAACAATAGAGTTCAAGTCATGTCAAAAGAGGGCGAAACTATTTTCACAATAGGAGACAGTGGTCCAGAGAGACTCAGCAAACCATTCAGTTGCATTCCTTACAAAAATATTTTCCTGGTAACTGAAACAGACAACCACTGCATAAAGGCATTTGACTCGGCAGGAACGTTCTTGTACAAGTTTGGAGAAAAAGGGAATGAAGACGGACAGTTCAAAAGACCCTTTGGCATGTGTCTGGGCGGCTCCGATAATCTTCTTGTTTGTGAGCGTGACAATAACAGAGTTCAGCAGTTTTCTTTGGACGGTCGCTTTACAGGCAAAACTATCGTTCCTCTACAAGATTCAATTCAAATCGTTACAGCGTCAGATGGGCGTATACTAGTCTCTACCATGACACCTAAGAAAATATACATACTGAGGTAAATGTGTTGTTATTCAACGAATCATTCAATTGGGAAACTAAATTCAATTTTTTTTTAATTAAAAACATCGTCACAAGTGGCAAAAACGCTCCCTTTGAAAATGCATTATTTAGTTAAATATTTTGTTAAACGTTCAGCATTCCACAATAGGAATAGAAGGGGATGTAATAGTTTTGGGGTTCCCCGATGTCGACTGTCAACGGGACAAAGGGGGTTTTTCTACCGGGGTCCAAGGGAATGGAATGGTCTAGCTGAGAATATTAAGAATGTGAAAGAAATTGATCGTTTTAAGAAGACTCTTTTTAAAAATATGTTTCATAAGAAATAATTTTAGTTTAAATTGTTGTTTTAAATAGGTTTAGTTAGTTTATTGTGACTGAAAAGGCCTGTTGAAGGGAGTTCCAATAAAGTTTGTATGTATGTATGTATGTATGCATCTTATATGTATAAGTCACAAATTTTTTAAGTCAGTGATATGTCTCATACCTGTCACCTGTTTTTTCACAGATCATCTACAAACTAAATTAAAGGGGAATTTGCTTCACAGTACAAGTAGATGGAAATATTACTTGATTGGAAGTCGTAGAGAAGACGTGCCTAAGTAGCTTCCCCTTTAACTCCCATGAACCAATTAGTAATTCTCCCAACCGACTGCCATACATTTCTTTGTAAATGAAACAAAAGAATTTGGTGTTTTATCCAAGAAAGACCCATCAGCTGTCTGTTTTCATGACCTATTTTCAAGATAACATATTAGAATCGAAAGGAGAATTGATATGTTAATCACCTCTTGGAGTTCAGGGGTGAAGGCAATGGAATTGAGATCTAGAGTTGCCAATTCCTTTCCATCCGCTCTGGCACTCACTGAGATTTGTTTCTGATTAGTTTCTGATTTGTTTCAAAGTTGCGTTGCTTGTACATAGAATGCTTAAAACGTGTAAAATTAGTTCGTCACGAGCGTTGAACAATTACAAAGATTGAATTTGACAGAAAACAGAAAACCGTTGAGAAAAAGAAGGGGGAGAGGGAGAGCAGCATTCTTCATAATTTAAAGAGCTACAAAGCGCGACAATTTCGTTAAATAAACCTTTTCTGGCAAAATTGACAAACAGGACACCAATGGAAATTTTACCACTAACAAGGACAATGCAGCCGCAAAGGACAGATCTGCTGTCTTGTTGTGAATCGATTCTGTTTTATGATTTGTATAATCGTCCGAGTAAGGGTAGACCATAAAAGACAGTTGTTTGTGAACGTGACAGACCGTTTCGACGTTACCCCGTGCAGAAGTAACCAGAAGTTAAAGAAAAGGTTGAGTGGTTCGCCAGTCAAAATTTGCATGAACCGTTTCAAGGTTTTGAAACATTTTTAAGAAAATCGACTCATAAACTATTCTTTACCTGACTTTATTATATGGCTGTGTCTCACAAGGACTGGAACTACCGAATTCACGAATTTGATTGGCTGAAATCAATATTGAAAGCGGTCTAGATTTTCCCATCTAGGTTGGTCTGTATGGGAGAATCTTGACCTCGGTCGCTGGTACAGACCTCACTGCGTTCGGTCTGTACTGGCGAAGCTTCAAGGGAAAATATGCTGGTTTTAAGAACATCAAATTTCCAAGACATAAACACTCTATTGTCTTTATTTTTCACCACTAAGGGCCTGATTACATGAGCCGAGCTGGCCTGGTTAGCCGGGCTGATTTCTTTTGTTTTCACGCTTTGGCGAACACCAAAACAAAAGAAATCAGCCCGGCTAACAGGGCCAGCCCGGCTCATGTAATCAGGCCCTAAATTTTCTTCCGCGCGCCAGTGGAAAACCATTCAAAACCCACTAAATGCATATCAGATATTTATTCATGCGTACAGCCTGTCACAAATGTCAATAATTCGCAACCGTACATAACCTGTCAGAATTGAATTAATCACTGTTTTTCTGCTTAACTTCGCGGACGGGCACTATCGATCCCGGGATTTTTTGCGAACGGGCACTATCAATCCGGGTATTTTCCGCGGTTAAATCTTCCTTACGGACACTTTGGAATCGCGGAGAAGCGGCGGCCGCCATTACGCTACTCACTATCTATCGCAGAATAGATATTGAGTAACGTAGCCAATCAGAGGACAGCATTCGTGATAGAACGCTAGTAGATTTATACTAATAATATATAGAAATCTCGAGCTCATGATCTAATCGTTAAGTAGAGACACCCGGTAATTTTCAAACGCTCGTGGCGTCCATGTTTGTTTACAACTCGCCCCTTTCTGAATAATGTTATGGGCGACTTATTATTGAAAGATATTATCATGCAAAGAGGCATTCGTTAATAGCATATTTCCGCCCCCCCCTCCTTGCCCCCCCTCGATTAAGTTTCTTCCGAAAACAAGGCTGTCAAAAACGCCCAATGTTAAGGTATTTCCCTTTACAACACACGGTGTTCTTGCTGTTCTGCGCAGTTCACGCGCCACACGACTGGATATGCCAAACTTTTTCCGCGAAAGAATTGCTCCTCTTATCTATTCAAATGATTTAGGGACGAAATTGGTTCTCATACAATGGTTACGGAGAGAAAGGCTCCTAAAAAAGGAAATGTTAATTGCCCTCGATGTGCACACCGGATGAATATTATTGTTTGCCGAAGGAAACCCGACGGATATCAGTGCTAGGTAAAAAGCCAGTAAATGGCAGATAATTCGCGAGGTATTTATTCATAGCCATAAGAAATAATGGAAAGGGTTTTTTGTGACAGCGAGTATGCTTGGATTGATAGGAAATGCAACCAATGTAGACAACTGAAATCGCTCCGGAGCGGATCGTTTTTTTGAAGGCAGCAGACTCTCCGGTTACAGCGGCATGTTTAGTTTCACTGGAAATGGTCGCAACGAGATTCCTTGAGAGCCATGCACTTCGAGGGAATTGCTTCGCACACAGTTCTCATCAAAATGGCTGGAAAATGTAGAGAGGTGGCCTGGCAGGCCCTAATCTTACACCCAGTCCCAAGACTTGGTGGACCGGGGCTCATTATTCAAATTGATGAGTCAAACTTTAACCACAAGTCAAAGGTGAGTATAAAAGCTTTGAATAATTTGCCATTGTAGAGAGCGCATTGGATAGGTTGAACGCACATCAATATATCCCAAACTGTTGTTGAGGACCAAAATAAATTGTCTTACAAAAAGAGCCGGCAGCCAGGTAGACAGCCTCTTAGCCACTAAATGCAACGGTTATTGACTGTTAGGGGAAACTGCATGTGTTTTTGTTTATCTGTAATATAAAAAGGTTCACTATTATTTAATAGCTCCCTCAAAAAAGCACTTTTCACGTGTCTGGTATCGTCAAGTGGTACATTACCAAAAGTGTTGTTGATCAAATATCGGCCTGAATTTTCATTCGCAGTTTCATAGAGGACGCCGCCCTAAAAGAGAGAAATGGCTTGTTTGATACACAGTACGTGCCAGCCCGCCCATACCTACAGCTCGTACGGCGACGTGACGCGGCCACTCTTTTGGGCATAATACAACGGCAAGTACAAGCAGGTTCAACTTTGCACACTGACCAGTAGGCAGCATTTCGCCAGATACAGAGACAACTGGGTTTGAATCACAGAACGGTCAATCATTCCCTACACTTCGTCGATCCACGCACTGGGGTACACACGCAACACGCGGAAAGCAATTGACTGGTCGACAACAAAAGAAAAGTTTAAAAAAATGAAGGGTAATACAAACTCTAACTTTTTCGCTTTAAAAATTGAGCAATTTGTTATGTGGTGGTAACTATACCAAGAAGCACAAAAAATAAAATGTTTAGAACCCCTCTGCACAAGAACCTCGATAGCCTAACATTTGAAACAGGTTCTTATTTTATATGAAACTAAAGGGTGCACACCTGGACAATTAAGATAGGTCAGCATTCTGGACTTCTTTTGAGAAACAAATGTAATAAGTTTTTCTTATTACATGCTGGTGAGTAGTGGGGGAGGAGGAGTTCCATGAAAATAGGGGGCGGGGAGGGGGCGGGGAGGGGGCGGGGAGGGGGCGGGGAGGGGCGGGGAGGGGGCGGGGAGGGGGCGGGGAGGGTGCGGGAAGCGGGAGAGGAACGGGTGAGAAGCTGGAGAGAAATGCAAAACGCTAATTGGTTAGAAAAGAACCTCATCTATGTTGGGCAAGAGCATTTTATTAGGTCTTAGTACAAGTCAGTAATTTACGGTGTAGTAAAAGGTCTTTACATCGAAGAAGGATTGCCCGTTGCAAATTATCGAGGAAACATTCTGCAAAATTATGAATAGAACTTTCGAGGATTAATTTAACGTTTGATATTGGCCATTTTATGAAAATCTCTCTGCACTGCTGGAAATAGCACCTCAAAGGGTCGGGGGAAAGTCCCCCCCCCCCCTCCAATCCCCAGCACAGACACGTCTGTAAAATATCTCTCAAACCAGGCCATTCATTTATTCTACCTAAGGTTTAGCCGCTCTCTCTGGCAGCGTCGATAGATTTTCACCACCTGTTCAAAGTCAAAAGCTGATATAATAGTGTAACGGCTACCCTGCGAGCAGAGTCTCCATCCTCTTCCCGATCTTTCTACGAAGATCGAAGAGGACTCTGCTTGCAAGGTACGTAAAGTCCTATTAGATAAAATCACGAAATTCCTCGGGAAAGGAGAGAGACTTGATAGGTCTAACAATCATTTGGAGCAGAAGGAGATCACTGCCGCCACCTCGGCAGATGGAAGACTTCGTTTAGATATACTTAGATTTGCTAATCGATTAATAAGAAAATGAGAAATATGCCTGGGATGTTTGGTCAAGCCCTTCATATCCTATTTCCGTATTTTAATTGCATGATCGATCGCAACAAGCGCCGGAATGGTGGCTGGACACGCGTATCTAATCACTATCTAACTTTATCAGAAGACGAGACAATCCAGAACTATAAATTAGAGTTTGTAAGAACGTCCTCAAAGTAAATTTTAGTTTAGTTTAATAGATTCGCTACGGTTTAACAACTACAAATAACTAATCTACATTACACTGCAGTAGCAAGAAATAAAAAGATAAAATGGAGTGGTAAGATTGAAAGCTAAAACTTTTCATGTAATAGAAATATAAAAAGATACAATAAAAAGACTTTGGAATAAGTTACAAGGAAAGCAAGTTATTTAAAGTGGCTATCATATCCTATGACGTGAAATTTTTTGAAAGTTGTTTCAAATAAAGATTGTGGAATGAACACCCTTTAAACTGAACGCCTGGGAGGGTCTGGAGGAGTGCGCTCCAAACAGCTTTTTCGAAGTGGTGAATCTCAGTGGAGAAGGGAGGATGGATATTACAGCATCGAGGACAGTTTTGTAGTCTCGCCGTTTTTTGCCTGACATATTTTCGAAAACCAACATCTCATTGCACATACACTCTTTCTTTCTATAATAATATATATTTTAAGAATATAGGCCGAAAACATATTCTTATGACAAAAAAGAGTGTAGATGGGCGTGCAGTAACTCTAGATCTGCTTCAATTACTAAACCGAAACACGGGTTATTTTCTTTAGCGTCATGGTTAGCACAAGAAGCAAAAGTCCATTCTTCTGCTGTAAAGCTACAGTTGCAGGACACAAATAAACAGTGGCTAGAATTATTGTACGGTTAACATTTTTTACGACTAACGGGTAAACGTTCTCAATCTTTACGCCTAAATTTGAGGCCCTTTTTGGCAATTTCATCACTGTCCAATTGACCAGCGTTTAATACTGTCAATCACACTATTCTAGTTGATAAATTGCACCATTATGGGATAAGACGTATTGTACATGAGTGGTTCTCGTCGTACTTAACTAATCGAACGCAAGCAACGCATATTGATAATGACCATATTTCATCTAAGAAAAACTCGGTAACTGGAATTCCACAAGGATCTGTGTTAGGCCCCTTACTTTTCTTGATTTATATTAATGACATTCATCTTTGTAGCAATAAACTTGGCTTTTATCTGTTTGCTGATGACACAAACCTGTTATATGCTGACAAGGACCTGAAATCCCTGGAAAACGCAGTTAATAATGAGCTAAAAAATGTCTGTGATTGGCTTCTTAATGCTAATAAACTAACCATTAACGTGAAGAAATCAAATTTTGTCGTTTTTAGGCCAGCACAAAAAAGGATTAATCATCAGCTATGTATCAGAAATCCGGATAACAACAAGAATGGATTCACACTTCTTGAATGCAAAGATTATGTAAAATTTTTGGGTATACTAATTGACAAGAACTTAACCTGGAGGCCTCATATTGATCATATTGGTTCAAAGATTAGCAAAATAGTCAGTATAATCGCTAGGCTTAGACATCATGTACCTTAAAATACCCTTCTTCAAATTTACCGTTCGCTGATTTTTCCCTACACGCTCTACGGTACAGCTGCTTGGGGCCAGGCACCTCAGAGTGATTTAAAAAAGATTCTCACCTTGCAAAAGTGTGCACTCCGATTGATTTTCTTCTCCAGCAAAATATCTCATGCTATCCCTCTTTTTATATCTTCGAATATCCTACCCATTAATATGCTCTATTTTGAAACCATTTCTGCCATAATGCATGACGTTTCTACTAGCTCTACACCTAGGAATATTCGCGAACTTTTTAATAATTCATCTGACGTCCATACATATAACACGCGTTTTTCTTCCGCAGAGAATTTTTATGTACAGAAATCTAAATTGCATGTGAAATTTGAGTCTTTCTCTGCGTTTGGTACGAGGTTATGGAACTCTCTAAACCCTGACTTGCATTGCATAAGCTCACGAAAAGAGCATTTAAAAGGAAAATTCATAAGTTTCTTAGGACTATACTTGGGATTGAGGACTATTACGTTGACGCCCATTCACTAATATTGAAATTCAATACCAATGATTATCGAAAATTATAACTGTAGTACTTCGCTCACATCCGTATAGCACAATTCTCTCCTCTCTACTTTCCAGTCTGCTCTGCCTGTATTTGATTGTTATGTCTTGTTTTAACTCACTAGTAATTTTATTGTATTTAATTTGTATGACAACTGTACGTATCTTTTAGCTTATAATGTAGTAAACTAATGCATGGCTTATAACCCCAATAATATTGTAGTAATGAAATCTCTTTAGTCTATTGTAAAATCTCTTTAGTTTATTGTGGTAATAAAACTTCTTTAGCTTGTAATGTGTAGTATTTATTTATTTATTTCTAATACCCGCCAAGACTAGCTAATGCTATATGCAGGTTGTGTAAATTCGCTTGTAATGTTCTGTAAAAATAATAATAGTAATAGTAATAATTCATGAGATCAAATTATTATGACAGAAAAAATTCCTACCGTAGGGAGAACAGTGCATTGCCAGTCGGTTGCTTTAAGGCGCTGCCTCTTGACATTATATTTGAACCCGAAGCTGTCAATAAGCTTCCGCTTTCCTCTCTCGCTGGCAGCCTCCATAATCTGAAAAGTCAGTTGCTGGTTCATAAGAAGCAAGTAACAAAATAGCAAAAACGTAGCTTACTTTATAATTCAACGCGCATGGCAGAGAAAGGTTCGCAAAGAAGCAAATAACAAGAACATTGATTATTTCAAAATACATGATAGGGAAACTTTCGTAAAGTAAAAAGCAAGCCGCATAGTTTATTTCAAGGATGGTGGGTTGGGGGGCTAATAGTGCAGAGAAAGGGGGCTAACCAAAGACTGGGGGTTAATCGTCTGGGGCTAATTGTCCAGGGGGTGAGTTGTCCGGATACTGATACCAGTAATCGACATCCTAGCGCGGGTACGGTAGGTAGGTAGGTACGTACGTAGGTAGGTAGGTAGGTAGGTAGGTAGGTAGGTAGGTACGTAGGTAGGTAGGTAGGTAGGTAGGTAGGTATACTTTATTAAATCAAAGAAACAGGCTAGCCCCAAGAAAAATCAGCTGCCTTCCATGGAGGGCGTGTTTGTACATACATAAAAAAGAGACTGCAACTAATAATACAAGATTAATAACGTCGTTTGTCTATAATTTTAAGAATTCAACTATTATGAACTAAATTCATATTATAGACTATGTTTAATAATATGGTAAGTTTAAAATTATAAAAAATTAACTATAACAAACTAAGTGCCTATTGTAATCTAAGTAAAAGATCAATACATGTAATATGACATGACCCAATTACCTTTGGATACATTTATTAAATAAATATTGTTACTAAATGTTTGCTTCCTTGATATGACAAGCGTGCAAATTCTCCCAACAAATCTACAATGAAATGTATGGCAACTAGAAAGGAGTTATGTTACAATCCAGATCTTGCAACTAAAAAGTCTTTTGAAAGCCAATAACACTTGAAAACTTGACTTCGCTCGTCATTTTTCCTAGTTCCCATAACCTCAATTCCATCATCATTAACATTATAAAACGTACCGGTTACTAGAACGAATTGTAGATTTCTGAAGTGAAGTCGTGGATCACGAAGTTAAACTACTCTCAAGTCAAACATCCCAACTTTGTTGAGTGAGTAGGAAAGATCAACTGCTCTCAGTGTCCGAATAAACGATAAAACTAAAAAATAAATGATTTGAATAAATCAACAAAGTTGAAATGGTAAACTGGCCACCGTTACGATTATAAAAGCTGACGTTTTGAGCGTTAGCCCTTCGTCGGAGCGAATAGGAGAATTGTGGTTGTGTGTGCTTTTAAAGGCAGAAAAAGGAGCTACGTGATTGGTGGGAACATGGCAACGAGAAAAACAAGAATAAATTAGTGGAATGAAAAGCGTTCGTTGATACCTGTGGGATTTAGACTGCCGGTTTGAAAGATGAGCTTTTGCTCAAGAGTTTTCAGGCTTTCCGTGCTACCTAAGTGTAAGGAAAGACCGCAGATTGCCATGTGTTGCTTAGAATGGTGAGGTAAATTAAAATGTCTAGAGACTGGTTTCGATGTGTCCTTGTCATTCCTCTCCACGTCCCGAAGGTGTTCTCGGAATCGGTCACCTAGTCTTCTGCCTGTTTCGCCGATGTAAATCTTTTTGCAATAAGTGCAAGTTGTGCAATAGATCACAATGGCGGAGGTGCACGTGAAGTGATCGGTGATCTTAATGGATCGTTTGGGTCCCGATATTTTCTCGGTGTTGTGAATGAAAGGGCACGTTTTGCATCGTACACGAGCAAAAAGTGCCTGTTTGGTCATTAGTCTGGAAAGAACTTCTGACCAAAAATTTGCCTGTTTTTGTCACGTTTGAATGAAATGAGCGGAGGCTGCGAAAGAGATAGTGCTTGTCTCTGGATCGTTTTGAATTAATTTAAAGTTTTTAACTCAATGTGCCAGTTTTTCGATAAACGTGGTTACCCTGATTCTGTCGTTCAAGCGGGTTACCACTGCGCCCAACTTATTGATCGACATTCAGCACTACAAACGTCACAAAAGGAAGATTCCGACCGCATTCCATTCACTCTCACGTTTCACCCTCACAACCACTCAGTTAAATCCATCATTCTTAAAAACTTTAAATTACTTCAAAACGATCCAGAGACAAGCACTATCTTTTCGCAGCCCCCTTTAAAAAGCACACACAACCCACAATTCCTCTATTCGCTCCAACGAAGGGCTAAGGCTCGAAACGTCAGCTTTTATAATCGTAACGGTGGCCAATTTACCATTTCAACTTTGTTGATATATTCAAATTATTTCGTTACCCCCACCGACGCAGCCCCAAACTATCAGCCTTTATTTAGTTGACAGACCTTTGCACGAGTCGCCGCGACAGCGCAACCAAAACTGCAATTCGGAGTTCTTCAGTGTTGAGGGTTTTCTTCCAGCAAGCGAACTTCCCTGAATATCTTCCTCGGTTAGTAAACGTCCATATAAAGCATTTGCCATATTTTCTCTTCCTGACCGGAAAGGTACGTTACTAAATGATGCGTTTGATGATAACTTCTCAGTCAAAACTGTAAAATTTCTTAGGTTTGGCCCTTATGACCTCGTTTTCGTGCCACTTGCCCCAGGTTTTACTGGTTGGCGGCCATTTTGGAATAAGGTCTATGAGTACTGAATTCTCCCCACTGACTGCCATATATTTCTTTGCAAATTAGACAGGAGAATTTGGTGTTATATCAGAATACAACCCATCAGCTGAGAAGACTGTCTTTTCTCATAACCTGTTTTCAAGATAACATATTGGAATCGCAAGGAGAGTTTACCTGTTAATCAAATGAATAAAGGCTGATAGTTTCGAAAGAAACTGTTTGGGGCTGCTTCGGTGAGAGTAACGAAATAATTTGGATATATCAACAAAGTTGAAATGGTAAATTGGCCACCGTAATGATTACAAAAGGTCGTTGCCATGTTCCCACCAATAACGTAGCTCGATTTTCTGCCTTTAAAAGCACACACAACCCACAATTCCTCTATTCGCTCCGACGAAGGGCTAACGCTCGAAACGTCAGCTTTTGTAATCGTTACGGTGGCCAATTTACCATTTCAACTTTGTTGATATGTCCAAATTACCTGTTAATCACCTCGTAGAGTTAAAGGGTGAAGGCACTGGAATTGAGATTTAGACTTCCCTGTGGTGACCATCCACTCTGCCACTGAATGGGATTTGTTTCTCGCATTCTCAAGTCCAATTTCTTCCCTATAAACCAACTAGTTTGCCTTCCATAAGTTGAACTTTCGAACAATTTTCATTATATTTAAGTTTATACCCTGTACCCATTTAGCTATCAGGTACATTTGTTTCCCTTTTAATTCCATCTCCAATCATAATCAATTGATACAATGAACATACAATTAGTAATTCTAAGTAGCAAATGTGCTTCTTCAGTTTTTTTTTCGGTAGATTTTTAGCTTGAATGAATAAAACTATCTTAAATACTTGACTTGTACTCATTGTAAGCAATTTTAAGCGACACTCTATCGAGTACTAATTGCTAAATTAGTTTTCAGCCTCTCTAAATTTTCAAATCACTCTATACAACATTTCATCGCGATGGAACTTCCTTAACCAAGTTTAGAAAACAAGGGAATCAAGATAGAAACTTCAACAAACCCCATGGCATGCGTTAGGAAAGCTCCAAGAATCTTTTTTCGAGACCACTGAATAACAGAATTCTTTCAGCAATTTAGTTTAGATGGTCACTTTCTGAGCAAAAACATTTTCTTCCCATAAGTAGTCCAATTATGATGGCAACAGGTCCAGATGGGTTCAGACAACTGCTTCTGCTTTTTCGTCAATGGTTTTTATCTATTTGTTTTGTTTTGCTTTGTTTGTTTTGCTACATTTTTTTTTTTCCATTGGCGACGTTTTATGCAGATAGAGTCTTAGAAAACTTGTGGAGGACAACCTTTAGTTAAAAAAATGTTTAATTAAGGAAGGATCTTACTAACAAAAATGTTACGGGTTTACAGGATTAAATGCATATCTCGAATAACCGTTTGTCGACAAAAACATGTTTCAAAGTTGCGTTGCTTGTACGTAGCCTGCTTGAAGGTTGTAAAACCAGTCCGTCACGAGCGTTGAACAATAACAACGATTGAATTTGACAGCAAACAGAAAATTTAGGAGAAAAAGAAGGGGGGAGAGAGAGCAGAATTGAATTCATTTTAAAGAACACAGAAGGGCAACGATTTCGCTAAATAAACCTTCTAATCGTATTTTGAGCTCGTCATGAGGCCCCAAAGTTTTTCCTTCGCTACAGGCGATGAATTCTTTCCTCTTCTACAACGGATTTTGTAAATATAGCGTTGGTAGACAAATATAAATTCACTTCAATAACGCACTAGATAAACAGTTTAAATTTACGACCAGGTCAACTGAGCCAAGGAGAGTGACAAGACAAAACTAGATGAGTTCACACTTACTCTTTTTTGTTTTCTAAGAATTTGAAACAAACTGTTTCTTTGAATTTTTTTTAAGTACTGTCTGTCCTCGTGCAAAACTATAGGCAAAATTGTTTTTCAAACAGGACATCGATGGAAATGTTACGACTAAGAAAGACAATCCCATCGCAACTGAGGACGGATCTGCTGTCTTGTTGTGAATCGATTCTGATTTATGATTTGTATAATCGTCCGAGTAGACCATAAAAGACTGCTGTTTGTGAACGTGACAGACTGTTTCGACGTTACCCTGTGCAGAAGTTATCATTAAAGGAAAAGGTTGAGTGGTTCGCTGGTCAAAATTTGCATCAACCGTTTGAAGGCTTTCAAACATTTTTTAAAAACAATGGACTCAAACTATTCTTTACTTGACTCTAATCATCACATTACTTCCGCTTATGTTTCTGAGAGATCATTTACTTCCAAGGAAAACAGTTCTTTTCAAGGATCCCCTTCTTCGGGAAGATCAAAAAACCAAAACAACTCTTACTCCCGAGTTCCACCGCACTGCGAAATTAAACATTCCAGCTGTCTAGTCGTACACGGCGTTCTTCTTCACCAACCAACAAAAAAAAAACATTGCATACAAGATCAGGCTAAACGAAGTACGCAAAGACTAATTAGACCCCTCGCTTTCAATTTGTGATGAACAACTTATTCTCCTTGTTTTGCTTTCCACTGCATAAGTCTTCATCTATGCCGTTAGTGAATGGCTTTCATTTAAAAGGAGCGTGACAGAATGGCTTCAGCGCAACCGACCAAGACTATTTATCATAAATGAGAAAATAACTTTCACATTGAAAAAACGTCACAAAAGAGGAAAACTTAATGATTGAATTTGGTTGGCCACAAGAGCTCAGCTTTTATGGACTTTGTTCTGTTTTCTAAGAATCAAAAAATTACAACCTATATTTCACAAGTGTCTGTTTGCATTCGTCGCTTGAATAATCTGTGCTTCAAGGTGATCGTGATGGAACCTCTCGTGGAAAACCTCAAGAAACAAGTAACGTGCTCAATTTGTCTCGATACCTACACAGAACCGAAAATAATATCGTGCTTCCACACTTTTTGCTGTAAGTGTTTGGAGGAACATGCAAGAAAAAGCCACAGACAAGGAAAATTCCGATGCCCCGAGTGTCAGGCGGAAATCGATTTACCAAAAGACAATCGCTTCGACCGTTTGCCCACCAGCTTTTACCATAACAGTTTGCTAAGTCTTCTTCAAACAGAAGATCGCGAGGCGTTGATGAAGCCGCCATTTTGCTCGCAACACAAGAACGAAAGAATTCGTTATTTCTGCTCTTCCTGCGAAGCGTGTGTTTGTCCTGTTTGCCTCGCTCAACAACACCAACGACATGAGTTCGACGTTATTGAAAATGCAGTGGAAGAGGATAGGAAACACATCATATCGAACGTCGAGACCATCAAGGAAAAGGCGAACTTCTTTCGAGCAGAGATAAGAAAACTTGATAAAAAATCTAGGGATGCGGAAATGATTATCGAGATCGCTAAACATAAAGTGTCAGAGGCAGCTGAACATATGATCACAAAGACGCGACAGCAACAAAAACAACTGTTAGAGTCCCTTGAAACGACGCGTAGGAAGAGAATAGAGCGAATCAACTCGGTTAAACAAGAACTGGAATCTCTGGTAAAACAAATGAACGAAGCAGCTGAGTTTTCGGAGAATCTGGTGCACAGAAGCTCAGGCTTCGAAATTATACGGACGAAGACAACTTTGAGGCACAAATTTGAAGACGTTCGAGGAGTTGAACTTCCAAAACATCGCCAGACTACATTTGTGAAATTTACCGCAGCATCGCAACAAGACTTGGAACTGGGTTCCATTCAATTCACCGAGAAACCGGCAAAAGCAGCCAACTCATCTCTGGAAAGACTGGATCAAACTTTTCAAGCTGGTGTACAAGCAGAGTTTACGTTACGTCCAAAAACTTCTGTAGGAGAGATTAGTGACCAGGCAGAGGATACAGATCAAGTTCAACCACTGATAGAACCCGCCAAAGATGTAGCAAACGTAATTGTTGAAGAAAAAGAAGACGGCAATCTTAGACTGAAGTTTACACCTAAAGTGCCTGGCGCCTACAGTGTTGAAGTGAAGATTAATGGCGAAAAGCTTCCAACCTGTCCGTTCAGTTTGCCAGTGAAAGAACGTGAACTTGTCGTCATCGGCGAGTTAGACTTGAAGTTTAACCAAGGCCAAGAGTTAAAGGGACCAAGTGGAATCGCTGTAAACAGGCAAGGAGACATAGCTGTTGTAGATACTCTTGGACACTGTGTTTTTGTATTCAATAAAGATGGGAACTGTTTAAGATAAATTGGAAAAGAAGGAACAGATCCTGGACAACTCAAATATCCAAGTGATGTGTCATTTTTAAGTGTCAACGACATTCTTGTTGCGGATCAATTAAATGATAGAGTACAACACATGAATATCCTGACAGATTCTGTTTTGAAAACCTTTGGACAAAAAGGTGAGGAAAAAGGGCACTTTAGGTGTCCACTTAGTGTTTGTCTCGATGATACAGAACGTATTATTGTCACTGAATTCCGCAACAATAGAGTTCTAGTCGTGTCAAAAGAGGGCAAAACTATATCCACAATAGGAGATAGTTGTCTAGAGAGACTCAGCAAGCCATACAGCTGTATTCCTTACAAAAACGTTTTCTTGGTATCCGAAAGAGACAATCATTGTATAAAAGCATTTGATTCGTCAGGAACGTTCTTGTACAAGTTTGGAGAAAAAGGGAATCAAGACGGACAGTTCAGCACACCCTGTGGCATGTGTTTAGACGGCTCCGGTAATGTTCTTGTTTGTGATTTTGACAATAACAGAGTTCAGCAATTTTCTTTGGACGGTCGCTTTACAGGCAAAACTATCGTTCCTTTACAAGATGCAAATCGAATTGTAACAACGCCAAATGGGCGTATACTAGTCGTTTGCGGGAAAGCTAAAAAGATATACATACTGAGGTAAATGTGTTGTTTTCGAGGATATAAAAATTAATTTGGGGCTTTTCATTCCCGCACGGTAAAACCAGGCTGAACTTTATAAAAATCGCAACATTGTCATTTAAGCCCCGACATAATCAAATTAGGCACCCCGTGGTTAAATCCAGAAATTCTAAGCACATTTTAGAAGTTATCACCGGGGTCCATCAGGAAATCAATACAGTAACCTAGCCTTGCATAGCTAACCACGGCAGATTGGCTTTTACTTCTGCTTTCGTTTCAAATTCTCATCCATTTCCCATGGCGGAATTTTTTACAATAACACATTCCTTAACATTATTTCCACTTATCAGGAGCTTAACCTGAACCGATTCCGAGTTATACCGCAGGGTGAAAATGATAATTGAAAATGTGCTTCAAAATGCGATATTTGGATTTTGAAATATTGGTCATTTTTAAAAGCGTTCCATGATGTCAAAATTGAATGAAACGGTCCCGTTTTAGACTTAAGCCATACCTCAATCCATCCTATACAAATTTGTCATATTGAGTGACGAGCTTGCTTTCTTTTGCGCTTTTCATGAGCAAAGTTCATTTGCCTCTACTCGAGGCACTGATTTCCGCCATTTTACAGCTACCGAAGCTCGTTTCCTTTTTCGTGAATTTTTTAGGATCAAGAAGCAAGTCTGGGGGAAAAAACCTTACCACGTTTCTAAGTTCACTATAAGGCATCTCTGGGCAAAATATGAAGGTTTTCAATTTTTCGATCATGTGTCACATTTTTTCGATTTTCATTCGGTCAATTCAAACATTCGCTCTTAATTGATTGGAAGTTGTACAAATAGCATGGCTAGTTTGCATCGCCTCACCCTTTAACTCCCACGATCTAATTAATAAATAAATCCTCACCGACTCTCGTACACTTCTTTGTAAATTAGACAAAGGAATCTGGTGTTATTTTCAGCTGATCAGCTTGTCTATTCTCATAATCTATTTGCATGATAACATATTGGAATTACAAGGAGAAATTACATATCAATCGCGTTTTGGAGTTAAAGGGCGTAAGTATTGGAATTGAGATCTAGACTGCCCAGGTCCTATCTATCCATTCTGCTACTTAAAGAGATTTGTTTCTTGGGGTTCTCAAGTTCAGTTTGTAAATAACCAGCTAGTCTGCCTCCATAAATTGAACTTTGTAACAATTTACGTAACGTTTATGTTTATACCACATACCCAGTAAGCACCCATGTGAGCATTTATTTCCCTTATTAATTACATTACCATATCGTGGTCAACTCATACATTGTATACTCAGTGAGTATTTTTTGGTAGCAAATGTATGACTTATTTTTGGTAGATTTTTAGCTTGGGTGAATAAAATTAAATAAAATACTTGACTTTTATTATCCAACTACACTCTGTAGAATACAAACGACGCCCAAGATATTTGTACTCCAGAGAACCGTCAGACAGGTTATCTCGCATCGCGCAAGCGACAAATCGGATTGAAGTTACAAAAAAAAATGGCGTTTAAATCATTTTTCTATCGACAATAATAATAATAATAATAATAATAATAATAGTAGTAATAATAATAATATTCAAGGTTTATTAGTACTCCACCTGGTGGCTCTTCTGTGCTGATTCAATATAAAAATAACAATAATAATAATAAATAAATAAATCAGGAGTTACTAGTTGCCAGTGTCATAAAATGTTTTCTGCATTTACTGTCGAATATTTTGGGTTCTGTACAGTTTTTAATGTCTTGAGGTAGACTGTTAAATAACATCGCAGCAGAATTTTGTAGCGTTCCGGGAACAGTCGACAGTTCAAGGCGACGCTCGCAAGATCTTAGAGCCCTGCTGACGAAGGGCTAACGCTCGAAACGTCAGCTTTTTTATTTGTTACGGTGGTCAATTTACAATTTCAACTTAGTTGATATAACCAAATTACGTTGTTACCGCCACTGACGCAAGACCACAGTTTCTTTGGAGACTTTCAGCCTTTATTCATTCATGTTCGACCAGTTTGAGGCAAGTTGGCTAGCAGTTGAGATATAAAGCCTCGCACATCGTCCTGGTTATGTGATAGTCTCGGCGATAACTAATGGGGAGCCATCCGAGTTTCTAAACATCCGATAAATCCGCTAAGTGATTGTAGACAAAACTTGCCGCAGCGAGTTGGACAAGTTGGAGCCTCTGCGTCAGGAACTTAGGAATGGGATGACAGAACATATCGTTCTGATCGATTAACGACAACAGGAAGCTCTCTGCTAGGCTTTTCCTGACGTGAAAAGAGACAAGATTCTTGAGTTTCTTGATAATAGCAAGAGTATTGTAGCACTTTGATATTTTGGAAAGAATGTCATCGTTCCATTTCAAGTTTTCGTTGATTTCTGTGCCAAGTAATCGAGTGGTTTTGATTCCTTCTAATTTGGCACCATTTATACGCAAGTTGATCGGGTATTCATCAAGCTTATGCACACGAGCCAGTTGTTGAGTCGAGAACAGCATCGCCTTTGTCCTTTTAGGATTCAAACGAAGATTGTACTCGCTTGACCAGGTGGAGAGCTGATCCAAGGCGTGTTGTCATTGGTCTCAGTTCACACTGCTTAATGTTCGCGGGTTTGCTGTGCGCGTAGATGGTTGTGTCGTCAGCGTACTGGTGAAAAAAAAAAAAAAAAGAGTCGGAATATGGCGGGTGAATATTAGATAAATCGAACGCAGAAAAGCAGTTAGCCAACAGTGAAATTTCATTATTCATTGAAGAAAATAGAAACACCAACACGACAACGCGTTAATTCCGTTCCGCTTCGCATACTTCTGTCACGCACTCCCAGTAAATAAATATCCGCGAAATTCGCCCGCACGGAAATAACAATTTTGTGTGTTGGATAATAAATAACTTGTTAGACGTTTTGGTGTGTCGTATCGCTAAGTATTTTTACTCGTTATTTGTATTTTGACTCGCTCTCCGGGCATATCCGGCAGAGTTAAAAAATTGAAGTGTATAATTTCAAGTTTTACCCTTAAGTTTTCATTCTCTCTACACAACGAGCTTACACTCAAAACTTCAGCTTGGAAACCCTTTACGGTGGCCAATTTACATCAACATCCCTGTTGATGAAACCAAAATCTCCATAAAATAGCCACGATAACCATCACTAACCTTCTAAAAAAAAAAAAGACAAAACAAAACAATTTCATTGTCAAAAATTATTTCCTAGCTTCAAACTTGCTTAAACATAGTTACAAGTTAAATTTTTGCATTTTGCAATTCGGTTCATTTTTTATCATCTTGTTTTGCCTTTTTAGTTATGATGACCATGAATCGGCCTACTTTCTATCAAATTGGTCAATTTACAATTTCTTTACACGCACGTGCTTCGAGTTTGCTCGGCTTACTATGGCCATAAAAAAAAGGCCGGGCAGCTTAAGACGGGCTAGCTATCTGCTTGAATAGATATATTAACGAGATGACTTACCAAAGAAAAAACTCTTCAAGGACGAAATCAAAACAGATTGCCACTAGTGAATTTGAATAACTTAGGCTGTATTCCTTGAGGTGAACAAACTGTGACCTTGTGTCTTCAAGACAATCAAACAATTATTCTGCTTTAGCGTCAATGTTTTTTTTTTTAACATTTGAAATCACCCCCGCACAAAATATAGAAACAATCATTCATGCTTATTAAAAGTAAATATTTTCATTTTGCAGCACAGACAGCTATGGAGGAAAGGTACAACTTCCTTTCTTCCTTTTTGAGTCTAACGAAGTGCAAAATTACCTAAAACGCTTGGGAGGCAATAATAAACTACGAATGAAAGAAGATTTCTGAGGATATAAATGGTTAAAATTAAATGACAATGAAGAACTTCAAAACTTCAGGCTAAATTGTTTTCTACTCTGCCGTGACTTTGTTGAGCAAAATATTTTAAGGGTTTAAAACATCAATTAAGCCAAAGTATTTGATTGGTCAGTTACAATCAGATAACGCGGACTTTGTTCTACTTTCTCGGAAATCCAGATTGACAACTACATTCAAGTAATAGGGTTGGATTTCTCCCCAGAGTCTACTTCGTTCCGCCTCGAAGATGGAGTCCCTTCTGAAAAGATCTAGAGAAACAAGTTACTTCCTCTATCTGCCTCGATACCTACAACGAGCCTAAAACTATTTCATGTCTTCCTACGTTTTGTTACCATTGTTTAGAGAGACATGCAAGAGTAAGCCAGAGACAAGGAAAGTTCAGATGCCCTGAGTGTCAGGCAGCGATCGATTTACCAGAAGGAAATCGCTTCGACAGTTTGCCCAACAGCTTTTTCCACAAAAGTTTGTTGAGTTTACTCGCCGTTCGACAGAATGGCGAGGAAGGTAATATTACTTGTTATCAATGCAGCGCAACCTACCCTCAAATGTACTATTGCTTCCATTGTGGACGATTCACGTGCCCTGGTTGTTTCAACGCACATGAAGTGCTTAAGAAGTCTTTTTAAGGACACAAAGTCACGTCAGTCAAGGACTTCAAAGCAGAAGATTACGAAGCACTGCTGAAGCGACAGCCATTTTGCACACAACAGTTCCACGAAAAACAAAAAGCCAGATTCTTTTGCTCACAGTATCAACTTCACATTTGTCCGATCTGTATAGTCACAGATCATCTAAACCACAATGCCATTTTGCTCGACAAAGCAGCTCACGAAGAAAAAGAAACCATTACTTCTGGCGCTAAGATGATAAAGGAAAAACAAGCCGAACTTTGTGAAGTCATCAAGGAGTTCGAAGAAACTAATTCAGAGCCTGAAAGAAATTTCCCAACAGCCAAGCGAGAAGCCTCGCGAACAGCCGAACAAATGATCGCTAATATTCGACAAGGCGAGCGACAAGTGATCGTATCCCTGGAAACAACACGCGCGGCGAGACTTGGGAGGATAAATGCGGCCAAACAGGAAGTGGGATCCCTGGTAAAACAAATAAACCAAGCAGCTGAGTTTGCGGCAAACCTGGTGCAGAGAAGCTCATGCTCGGATGTCATGCAAAACAGGGAAACTTTGAAGCAGAAATTTGAAGAGCTTCGTGGAGTTAAAGCTCGAACACATTACCAGACACCATTCGTTAAATTTTTTCCTACTTCTCAACAGGACCTGACACTCGGTGTCATTCAGGTCATCCCGATAGCCGTGAATCAATCAACTCTGGAAGGACTGGATCAAACTTTTCAAGCTGGCGTAGAAGCAGAGTTTACCTTATACCCAAAAACAGCAGATGGAGAGAGAATTAACCAGGCTTATTTTAAAGATCAAGTTGAGTTGCTGGTAGAACCCGCCAAAGATGTAACAAACGTAACCATCCAAGAAAGAGTAGACGGAAATCTTAGCTAGAAGTTTACACCTAAAGTGCCTGGCGCCTACGATGTTAATGTAAAGATAAATGGCGAAAAGCTTCCGACCTGTCCGTTAACTTTGCCAGTGAAAGAACGTGAACTTTTTCGTAGTCGGTAATTTGGACTTGACGTTCGACCCAGGCCAGGAGTTAAAAGGACCCTAAGGAATCGCTGTAAGTGGGATCTTTTTAATTATTTTTGGTTTGAACGGATAAACATGTTTGTTACTTGACTTGAACTTATTGTGTGTAATTTTAAAACAAAGTCTATTAACCCTTTAAATCCTAAGATCTAATTGTTAATTCTCTCCGCTAGCTGCTTCACAATTCGTTGTTAATTAGCTACGAAAATTTGGTGTTAGCTCAAGATAACAAGTTCTACCTGATGAGTTTGAGTATTCTCATTACCTGTTTGCTTAACAATGTATGGATATTTAGGGAGAAGTTACATGTTAATCACTTCTGGGAGTTAAAGGGTTAAGTCCTTAGATCTAAATAAATTAATTCTCAGCCTGTCTGAATTTTCAAAGAATTTAGCGCAGGTATCCAATTGAGGCAATCACTGTATAAAAACATTTGGTCAAACAGGAAGTCTTTCATTTCAGTTTGGTTAATAGGGAATAAACATGGTCACTTCAACAAACCCCATGACATTTGTTGGGTCAGCTCAAAAACGTGACACCAATGCTGGAACAGAGCTTGCTCTGATTTCTTAAAATGATTGCTTAAAATAAATTGCTCTGTCAGCAATTTATTTTAGGGAATCATTTTCCACTTCTTCACGCCACAGGTCCTGGTGCGAGTAGGTTTGCCCTTCGCAGTATATGTAGCTAGGAAAGTATTTATACCGAAGTATGTAATTTTAAGTTTGACTCTTAAGCTTCCAGTCTCTCCATACAATAGCTAAGACAACCATCATTAATTTTCTAATAAAACTGAAGAAGCAATTTATAAAATATTAATTGATAAAAAAATTGAATAAATTGATAAGCAATTGATAAAAATTAGTTTTCTGATCATCTTTTTTTTTTTTACTTTCTACTTATGTTAACCACGAATGGGTCCACTTTCTGTCAAAGTTCCGTTCAGAGACCCAGGAAAGTGGGAGCCTCGGGAGATTTAACGATCGCGATCCAAAGAAGTCGCGGTCGCTGAGGCACGCATGCTTCATGTTCGACTGTTTCCCTCAAAAAATGGCCAGACAGACTAACTTTCTGCTTGGATCGAGATGAAAACTTTAAAAGAACGACATCAAACGGATTGCCACAAAGGAACATGAATAATTTAGGCTGAATTCCTAAATGTGAACAAACCGTGACCTTTTTTCTTAATACATGCATGGATTCGCCAAAAACATCAGACATGACTTTTGCTTTTCCGTAAACGTTTTTCTTTTTTTCATAAGATACGTCTTACGGGTTTACAGGATTTTATGCGTATGTTAAATTGTTGTTTGTTGATAAAATCATATTTCAAAGAAGCTTTGCCAAGTTGTGCGTTGGCTGCTTAGGATGTAAAGTAAATCCTTCAAAAGCGTGGAAATGACAATCTCAAAGATTGAAATTGTCAGTAGACAGAAAATTGATGAAAAAAATGGGGGAGAGGAAGAGAAGCATTGACAACACTTTAAAGAACAAAGAACGGTGCTAATTTCGCAAAATGAATCTTTCAAGCGTGTTCTGCGCTTTACAGTCCCTTAACGTTGCTTAATTATATCTCTACCTGCCATTAGGCGCCGAAGTTTTCTGTTCAGTTACGGGCCGAGAATTCTTTCCTCCCTTACCATAATAGAATTCTTTCCTCCCTTATCATAATAGAGTTCCAACAACGCATAGTCATCAATATAAAGCAGTTACACAACTGAACGTTCACTTCAATAACATTTAATAACGTTACAATGAGGTCAATTGAGCTGTGGAAAGTGACACGCCAGATGTGTATTAGTTTAAAGGAACTTTGTGTTTTTTTTTTTCCTAGTAATCTGAAACAAGGGCCGTCTATTAGAATTCCTTTTTAATACTGTCTATCCTTTTGTAGGGACAGAGGTTATCTTTTTTCTATAACTGACGGGACATCGATGACAATTAAAGACTAAAAAAAAACAATCTAACTACAAAAGAGAGATCTGCTGTCTTAATGTAATGGACTGTGTTGTATAATCATCTGTATGATCGTCCAGGTGGGGAAAGACCCAAAAACGACTGTTGTTTGTGAACGTGACAGACCGTTTCGGCGTTAGCTTGTGCAAAAGTAACTGTTAGGGACAACTGCTAAGTTGTGTGCCAGTAACCTTTGCATCAACCGTTTTTAGGTTTTGAAACTGTGACATTTTTAAAACAATCAAGAGTTAAAATATTCTCTACCTGACTCTAATCGCTATATTTCTTCTGCTTATATATGTTTCCGAGACATCGGTTACTTTAGACCAAATTAAATATTCCGGACTATAATCTCCTAGCTAGCATTCTACTCCACCAATACAAACGAAAGACACATCGCTGCATGCAAGATCAGCCCAAACGAAATACGCAAAGACTAATTGGTCCGCTCGCTTTCAATTTGTGATAAACGCCTCGTTCTCCTACTTTATTTTCTATTGCACACTTGTCTTCATCTACGCCGTTTGTGAAAGGCTTTATTTAAAAGGAGCGTGACATCTGAAAGGCTTCAGTGCAACCAACCAAGTCTATTCATCATAAATAAGAACTGTTTGTTGTTGGTTTGGAATTGATTGTTGAAAGAATTGTTTGTTGTTGCTCCAAGGGTTTTTCTCCGGGTCCTCCGGCTTTCCTCCCTCCGCAAAAACCAACATTCCAAATTCCAATTCGATCTGGAACAGTGGACAAGTGGATGTCCATTGTTAAATCATTTATTCATTTATTCATTTATTCATTTATTCATTTATTCATTTATTCATTTATTCATTTATTCATTTATTCATTTATTCATTTATTCATTTATTCATTTATTCATTTATTCATTTATTCATTTATTCATTTATTCATTTATTCATTTATTCATTTATTCATCATAATAAGAACTGAAACAACTCTGACATAACGTTACAAAAAAGTTCAACTGAGTCCTTTAATGTAATTGGCCACAAGAGCTCAGCTGTCATGGACATTATTCTCGCTGATTTCAGTTTCTAGGAATCCAAAATGATATCTTTAGATTTCGCAGATGTCTTTTCGTATCTGTTGCTTAAATAATCTTTACTTCAAGGTGATCGCGATGGATCCCCTTGTAGAAAATCTCGAGAAACTAGTAACCTGCTCGATTTGTCTCGACACCTACACAGATCCGAAAATAATATCGTGCCTCCATACTTTTTGCTGTAAGTGTTTGGAGGAACATGCTAGAAAAAGCCACAGACGAGGGAAATTCCGATGCCCTGAGTGTCAGGCCGAAATAGATTTACCAGAAGACAATCGCTTTGACCGTTTGTCCACCAGCTTTTACCATAACAGTTTGCTAGGTCTCCTTCAAACGGAAGATCGCGAAGCTTTGCTGAAGCCGCCATTTTGCTTACAACACAAGAACGAAAGACTTAGATATTTCTGCTCTTCCTGTGAAGCGTGTGTTTGTCCTGTTTGCCTCGCTCAACAGCACCAACGACATGAGTTCGACGTTATTGAAAATGCAGTGGAAGAGGATAGGAAACACATCATGTCGAACGTCGAGACCATCAAGGAAAAGGCAAACTTCTTTCGAGCTGAGATAAGAAAACTGGATAAAACATCTAAGGATGCGGAAATGATCATCGAAACCGCTAAACAAGAAGTGTCTGAGGCAGCTGAACTTGTGATCACAAAGACACGACAGCAAAAAAAACAACTGTTAGAGTCCCTAGAAATGACGCGTAGGAAGAGAATAGAGCGAATCAACTCGGCTAAACAAGAACTGGAATCTCTGGTAAAACAAATGAACCAAGCAGCTGAGTTAGCGGAAAATCTGGTGCACAGAAGCTTAGGCTTCGATATCATACATACCAAGACAACTTTGAGGCACAAATTTGAAGAGCTTAGTAGAGTCGAAGTTCCAAAACATCGCCAGACTACATTTGTTAAATTTACCGCTGCATCGCAACAAGACTTGAAACTTGGTTTTATTAAACTCACCCAGAAACCGGCAAACGTAGCTAAATCAACTCTAGAAAGACTGGATCAAACTTTTCAGGCTGGTGTAGAAGCAGAGTTTACGTTATGTCCAAAAACTTCTAGAGGAGAGATTAGTGACCAGGCTGATCTTAAAGATCAAATTGAATTGCTGATAAAACCCGCCAAAGATGTAACAAACGTAACCGTTCAAGAAAAAGAAGACGGCAATCTTAAGCTGAAGTTTACACCTAAAATGCCTGGCGCCTACAGTGTTGAAGTGAAGATTAATGGCGAAAAGCTTCCGACCTGTCCGTTCACTTTGCAAGTAAAAGAACGTGAACTTGTAGTAGTCGGTGAGTTGCATTTGAAGTTCATCCCAGGGCAGGAGTTCAAAGAACCCAGTGGAATAGCTGTAAACAAGCATGGCGACATAGTTGTTGCAGATCACCACGGACACTGTGTTTTTGTATTCGATAAGGAAGGAAACTGTATGAAAAAAATTGGAAAAAAAGGAACAGATCTTGGGCGATTCAACTATCCAAATGATGTGTCATTTTTAAACGACAACGAAATTCTTATTGCAGATCGATTAAATAATAGAATACAACACATAAATATCCAAACAGGCTCTGTTTTGAAAACATTTGGACAAAAAGGTGAGCGGAAAGGACACTTTATGAATCCATGCAGTATTTGTCTGGACGATACAGAACGTATTATTGTCACTGACTTCCTTAACAATAGAGTTCAAGTAATATCACAAGAGGGCGAAACTACATTCACAATAGGAGACAGTGGTCCAGAGAGACTCTGCGAACCACACAGCTGTATTCCTTACAAAGACATTTCCTGGTATCCGAGAGAGACAATCACTGCATAAAAGCATTTGATTCGTCAGGAATGTTTTTGTATAAGTTTGGAAAAAAAGGGAATCAAGATGGACAGTTCAACATATCCTGTGGCATGTGTATAGACGGCTCCAGTAATCTTCTTGTTTGTGACTTTGGCAATGACCGAGTTCAGCAATTTTCCTTGGACGGTCGCTTTTCAGGCAAAACTATCGTTCCTTTACAAGGTGCGAATCGAATTGTAACAGCACCAGATGGGCGTATACTAGTCGTTTGCAGGACAGCTAAAAAAATATACATACTGAGGTAAATGTGCTGTTATTCCACAAATCATTCTATTCGGAAACAGAATTAAACCATTGTTTTAGGCAAAATTTTTCACACAGGAAAATGATCTTAAACGAGTCTAAGATGGGTTTTACTTTTTATTGTGTAATCTGCGTCTCTACTTGATATGATCGAATAAGAAGAACAGAAATTTTGAGAGTACACAGCCCATATTAGGGCAAAGAACTGTACCAAGGTTTAATGCGATCTGAAGAAAACATTAGCAAACAGAATTTAGAGAAAAAGTAAAACAAGCACAATTAAACAGAACCTCAAAATTCTGTGCCATGTACAAGTGCTCTCAATTAGTTTTGTAGAAAATATTTAAATTGCCGTATATATCTTTAAACTTTTTCATATGTCATTTAGCTATCACCTGATTTTTTCATGATTATCTCCAAAGTAAATTAAAGGGGAATTGCTTCACAGTACATGTACATGCACATATAAATCTTAATTGATTGAAAGTTGGAAAAAAGAGTAAATTCTCCACACCGACTGTCCTACATTTCTTTAGAATTTAAACAAAAGAAGTTAGTGTTCTATCAGAATAACACCACCTAGCTGATGACCTTGTCTATTCTCAGAACCTATTTGCAAGATAAGATATTGCAATGAAAAGGAGAATTTACATATTAATCGCGTCTTAGAGTTAGAGGGCGAAAGCACCGTCTGGAATTGAGATCTAGTCTTGTCAGGTCCAAACTATCCACTTTGCCATTAAAAGAGATTTGTTTCTCGGCATTCTCAAGTTCAATGTCTTCCCTGTGTCTTGTAACTGAATAACCACCTAGTCTGCCTCCCTTACGTTGAGCATTCTAACAATGTACGTAAAATTTGTTTGAACCAGATACCCATTAAGCACCCAGTTGAGCATTTGTTTTCCTTATCAATTACATTGAACTGTCATAGTCAGTTGATATACTGTATGTACAGTTAGCAATTTTAACAAATGTATTTAATTTTTTTCCAGTGGATTTTTAGTTTAATTGAATGAAATGATTTTAATACTTACCTTGTACTATTTTTAACGCAATTTTCAGTTTCTGTCTTCGGTACTCATTACTAATTTTCAGC
Source organism: Stylophora pistillata (assembly GCF_964205215.1). Lineage (NCBI taxonomy): Eukaryota > Metazoa > Cnidaria > Anthozoa > Scleractinia > Pocilloporidae > Stylophora > Stylophora pistillata. The sequence goes on from NC_142532.1 coordinate 6,159,975, forward strand.
CTGCAAGACGTTTAAAAAACTTAGCTTTGATATCTGAAAGAGACAATCACTATGAAAACACTGATCATTAAGTAACCCTTTTACCCAACTTTGTAAAACAAGGCAATCATGTTCGAATCTTAATCACACCCCACGGCATGTGTTAGGTTAACTTCAAAAGTACTTTTAAGACCACTGCCATAACAGAATTCTGTCGTTTTCGAAGTCAAACATATCATTCCTGTATGAAGTTCCACATCTAATGGTAACAGGTCCAGATGGGTCAAGATTTGCCATTTGAAATATAACTGGCAGTGTTTACATACTGACGAGGACGCGACGCCATTTTGGAAAGTGCGACAAGCAAGAAAACTTCCGGTAATTTTATATCCGGTAATGTATTGTCAAATGAGAATTCGTGTAAGCGTGTGAGAAAGGGGACTAACTAGAGCCAATCAGCATCTAGTATATATAATCGCGTAGTTCGCTGGGGTTCAGAATACGGTCCGTTGAGCTGATTCACAGACGGAATTTTTCGAGGAAATCAGAAATTCTGGCTGTGCACAGGCTAGCTTGAACATGGTTAAAAGTTCAATTTTTGCATCTTCTAATTCGTTTCATTTTTGATCATTTTTTTTTTTTTTGCCTTTCTAGATATGATGACCATGAATCGGCCCACTTGCTATCAAATTGACGTCCAAAACGAAAGAAAAGATGAGAGCATCAGAAAATTTTACGCTCGCAAATACAACGGGGGGGGGGGGGGTGGGTGGAGGAAGTGATTTGTATTCTTTTTTTCCAGCATGGCGGTCCTTCACGCGCACGTGCTTCGAGTTTGCTCCCTTAACTAATGCCATCGAAAAAGGACAGGCAACTAAGGACAGGTTAGCCATCTGCTTGAAAAGATCCAGTTTGACGAGATCACTTACCAAAGAAAAAAATTCTTCAAGGACGAAATCAAAACAGATTGCAACAGATGAATTTGAATAACTTAGGCTGTATTCCTGGAGATGAACAAACTGTGACCTTGTTTCATCAAAACAATCAGACAATTCTGCTTTAGCGCCAATGTTTTTTTTTTCAAAATTTTAAATCACCCTCGCACAAAATATAGAAACGATCAGTCATGCCCAACAAATGTAAATATTTTCCGGCATTTTGCAGCACAGACAACTATGGAGGAAAGATACAACTTCCTTTCTTCCTTTTGAGTCCAACGAAGTGCAAAATTACCTAAAACGCTTGGGAGGCAATAATAAATTACGAATGAACGAAGATTGCTGAGGATATAAATGGTTAAGATGAAATCACAATGAAAAACTTCAAAACCTCAGGCTAAATTGTTTTCTAGTTACTCAACCGTGACTTTCTTGGGCAAATTATTTAAGGGTTTACAACGTCAACTGAGCCAGAGTATTTCTTTGGTCAGTTATAATCAGATGATTCGGACTTTGTTGTGCTTTCTCGGAAATCCAGATTAACAACTACATTCAAGAAATTGGGTTGGGTTTCTCCCTCAACTCTAGTTCGTTCCGCTTGGAAGATGGAGTCCATTTTGAAAGATCTCAAGAGGCAAGTTACTTGCTCGATCTGTCTCGATACCTACAACGAGCCTAAAACTATTTCATGTCTTCCTACGTTTTGTTACCATTGTTTAGAGAGACATGCAAGAGTAAGCCAAAGATAAGGAAAGTTCAGATGCCCCGAGTGTCAGGCAGCGATCAACTTACCAGAAGGAAATCGCTTCGACAGTTTACCCAACAGCTTTTTTCACAAAAGGTTGTTGAGTTTACTCGCCGTTCGACAGAGTGGCGAGGAAGGTAATATTACTTGTTATTAATGCAGCGCAACCAACCCTCAAATGTACTATTGCTTCGATTGTGGACGATTCATGTGCCCTGATTGTTTCAACGCACACGAACACAAAGTCACGTCAGTCAAGGACTTCAAAGCAGAAGATTACGAAGCACTGCTGAAGCGACAGCCATTTTGCACACAACAGTTCCACGAAAGAAAATAAGCCAGATTCTTTCGCTCACAGTGTCAACTTTACATTTGTCCGATCTGTATAGTCACAGATCACCTAAACCACAATGCATTTTGCTCGACAAAGCAGCTCACGAAGAAAAAGAAAACATCACTTATGGCGCTAAGATGATAAAGGAAAAAGAAGCCGAACTTTGTGAGGTCATCAAGGAGTTCGAAGAAACTATTTCTGAGCTTGAAAGAAATTTCCCAACAGCCAAGCGAGAAGTCTCGCGAACAGCCGAACAAATGATCGCTAATATTCGACAACGCGAGCGAGAAGTGATCGTTTCCCTGGAAACACGCGCGGCGAGACTTGAGAGGATAAATGCGGCCAAAGAGGAAGTGGGATCCCTGGTAAAACAAATAAACCAAGCAGCTGAGTTTGCGGCAAACCTGGTGCAGAGAAGCTCAAGCTCGGATGTCATGCAAAACAGGGAAACTTTGAAGCAGAAATTTGAAGAGCTTCGTGGAGTTAAGCTCCGACACATTACCAGACCACATTCGTTAAATTTTTTCCTACTTCTCAACAGGACCTGACACTGGGTGTCATTCAGGTCATCCTGATAGACGTGAATCAATCAACTCTGGAAGGACTGGATCAAACTTTTCACGCTGGTGTAGAAGCAGAGTTTACGTTATACTAAAAAACAGCACATGGAGAGATGATTAACCAGGCTTATTTTAAAGATCAAGTTGAGTTGCTGGTAGAACCCGCCAAAGATGTAACAAACGTAACCATCCAAGAAAGAGTAGACGGAAATCTTAGCTTGAAGTTTACACCTAAAGTGCCTGGCGCCTACGATGTTGATGTAAAGATAAATGGCGAAAAGCTTCCGACCTATCCGTTAACTTTGCCTGTGAAAGAACGTGAACTTTTTCGTAGTCGGTAATTTGGACTTGACGTTCAACCCAGGGCAGGAGTTAAAAGGACCCTAAGGAATCGCTGTAAGTGGGATCGTTTTAATTATTTTAATATTATGAATTGTAAAGCGCTTTGGTCGATTAGTGGAGTTAGCGCTATATAAATTATGTTAAATTAGATTTAATTGATTAATTAAACAGGCAAGGAGACATAGCTGTTGTAGATTATGATGGTCACTGTGTTTTTGTATTCAATAAAAAAGGACACTGTTTAAGACAATTTGGAAAAGAGGGGACAGATCCCGGACAATTCAAATATCCCGCTGGAGTGTTGTTTTTAAACGACGACGAAATTCTTATTGCAGATCAATTTAATAACAGAATAGAACACATCAATATCAATACAGGTTCTGTTTTGAGAACATTTGGACGAAAAGGTGAAGGAAAAGGACACTTTAAGGGTCCACTTGGTATTAGCCTTGATGATACGGAACGTATTACTGTCACTGAATTCCACAACAATAGAGTTTAAGTTATGTCAAAAGACGGCGAAGCTATCTACAAAATAGGAGACAGTTGTCTAGAAACCATACGGCTGTATTTCTTACGAAAACATTTTCCTTGTTACTGAAGGAGACAATCAAAGTATAAAAGCATTTGATTCGTCAGGAACTTTCTTGTATAAGTTTGGAGAACAAGGAAAACAAGATGGACAGTTCAACAAACCCTGTGGCACGTGTGTAGACGGCTCCAACAATCTTCTTATGTGTGTCCGTAACAATAACAGAGTTCAGCAATTTTCTTTAGACGGTCGCTTTACAGGCAAAACTATCGTTCCTTTACAAGGTCCAGTTCGAATTGTTACAACACCAGATGGGCGAATACTAGTCTCTTGCATGACAGCTAAGAAAATATACGTATTGAAGTAAATGTCTTGTTATTTTACGAATCAATCAATTGGGAAACTAAGTAAATTGAATTATTTTTCTTTTCAAACAAAAAGTTCGTCACAAGTGGCAAAAACACTCTCTGTATAAATGCTCCCAATATAGATATAAATCACAAACATTTTAAGTCAGTAATGTGTCTTGGAGCTGTCGCCTGTTTTTTCATAGGTAATCTCTACACTAAATTGGAGGAAATTTGCTTCACATTACATATTCGTGGAAATATCATTTAATTGGAAGTTTTAGAGAAGGCATGGCCGAGTGGTCTCACCCTTCGATTCCTAAGATCCAATTACAAATTCTCCCTACCAACTGCCATACATTTCTTTGTAAATAAGACAGGAGAATTTAGTGTTGTATCAGAAAGACACTTATCAGCTGATATGCTGACCGATTCTCCTAACCTTTTTGCAAGATAACATACTGGAACCGCAAGGAGAGTTTACATTTAAATCACCTCATAGAGTTAAAGGCTGAAGATACTGGAATTGAGATCTAGTCTCCTCAGGTCCTTATCGTCCACTCTGTCACTAAACAATATTTTTTTTTTTGGCAATCTCAGTTCAATTTCTTCCCTGTGCCTTATAAAAAACCAACTAGTTTGAAAATTAAACTTTCTAACAATATATCTATATATATAAGATTTACAAGCAAGTTCACAGCATATACTTATTTAGCACTCAGGTGTGGTTGTTTTCCTTCTTAATTCCATCCATTTACCTGTGACAATCAATTGATCCACTCTCTATACAATCTCAGTAATTCTAGGTAGCAAATGTATTTCATTTTTTAGGTAGTTTTTTGGTTTGAACGGATAAACATGTTTGTTACTTGACTTGTACTTATTGTGTGTAATTTTAAAACAAAGTCTATTAACCCTTTAAATCCTAAGATCTAATTGTTAATTCTCTCCGCTAGCTGCTTCACAATTCGTTGTTAATTAAACAACAACAAACATATGAAACATATGTGTGAACTGCGGTTATGAGACGTATATGAGAACGATCCTTCGCAGTAAAGCACTATTTGAGCAATAGTGGAAATCAGACCTGAAAAAAATTTCAGGCCTGTACGGGATTCGAACCACTGACCTCTGCGATACTAGTGCAGCGCTCTACCAATTGAGCTAACAAGCCTCACCCGTACAGGCCTGAAATTTTTTTCAGGTCTGATTTCCACTATTGCTCAAATAGTGCTTTACTGCGAAGGATCGTTCTCATATACGTCTCATAACCGCAGTTCACACATATGTTTCATATGTTTGTTGTTGTTTGATTTATCATCTACGGGTTTATATCGAATTAATTTGATGGCCTGCTCCCAGTTGGCTTGTTAGCTCAATTGGTAGAGCGCTGCACTAGTATCGCAGAGGTCAGTGGTTCGAATCCCGTACAGGCCTGAAATTTTTTTCAGGTCTGATTTCCACTATTGCTCAAATAGTGCTTTACTGCGAAGGATCGTTCTCATATACGTCGTTGTTCATTAGCTACGAAAATTTGGTGTTAGCTCAAGATAACAAGCTCTACCTGATGAGTTTGAGTATTCTCATTACCTGTTTGCTTAACAACGTATGGATATTTTAGGGAGAAGTTACATGTTAATCACTTCTGGGAGTTAAAGGGTTAAGTCCTTAGAACTAAATAAATTAATTCTCAGCCTATCTGAATTTTCAAAGAATTTAGGGCAGGTATCCAATTGAGGCAATCACTGTATAAAAACATTTGGTCAAACAGGAAGTCTTTCATTTCAGTTTGGTTAATAGGGAATAAACATGGTCACTTCAACAAACCCCATGACATTTGTTGGGTCAGCTCAAAAACATGACACCAATGCTGGAACAGAGCTTGCTCTGATTTCTTAAAATGATTGCTTAAAATAAATTGCTCTGTCAGCAATTTATTTTTGGGAATCATTTTCCACTTCTTCACGCCACAGGTCCTGGTGCGAGTAGGTTTGCCCCTCGCAGTATATCTAGCTAGGAAAGTATTTATACCGAAGTATGTAATTTTAAGTTTGACTCTTAAGCTTCCAGTCTCTCCATACAATAGCTAAGACAACCATCATTAATTTTTTAATAAAACTGAAGAAGCAATTTATTGATAAAAATTAGTTTTCTGATCATCTTCTTTTTTTTTTACTTTCTACTTATGTTAACCACGAATGGGTCTACTTTCTGTCAAAGTTCCGTTCAGAGACCCAGGAAAGTGGGAGCCTCGGGAGATTTAACGATCGCGATCCAAAGAGGTCGCGGTCGCTGAGGCACGCATGCTTCATGTTCGATTATTTCCCTCAAAAAATGGCCAGACAGACTAACTTTCTGCTTGGATCGAGATGAAAACTTTAAAAGAACGACATCAAACGAATTGCCACAAAGGAACATGAATAATTTAGGCTGAATTCCTAAATGTGAACAAACCGTGACCTTTTTTCTTAATGCATGCATGGATTCGCCAAAAACATCAGACATGACTTTTGCTTTTCCGTAAATGTTTTTCTTTTTTTCATAAGATACGTCTTACGGGTTTACAGGATTTTATGTGTATGTTAAATTGTTGTTTGTTGATAAAATCATATTTCAAAGAAGCTTTGCCAAGTTGTGCGTTGGCTGCTTAGGATGTAAAGTAAATCCTTCAAAAGCGTGGAAATGACAATCTCAAAGATTGAAATTGTCAGTAGACAGAAAATTGATGAAAAAAATGGGGGAGAGAAAGAGAAGCATTGACAACACTATAAAGAACAAAGAACGGTGCTAATTTCGTAAAATGAATCTTTCAAGCGTGTTCTGCGCTTTACAGTCCCTTAACGTTGCTTAATTATATCTCTACCTGCCATTAGGCGCCGAATTTTTCTGTTCAGTTACGGGCCAAGAATTCTTTCCTCCCTTACCATAATAGAATTCTTTCCTCCCTTATCATAATGGAATTCCAACAACGCATAGTCATCAATATAAAGCAGTTACACAACTGAACGTTCACTTCAATAACATTTAATAACGTTACAATGAGGTCAATTGAGCTGTGGAAAGTGACACGCCAGATGTGTATTAGTTTAAAGGAACTTTGTGTTTTTTTTCCTAGTAATCTGAAACAAGGGCCGTCTATTAGAATTCCTTTTTAATACTGTCTATCCTTTTTTAGGGACAGAGTTTATCTTTTTTCTATAACTGACGGGACATCGATGACAATTAAAGACTAAAAAAAAACAATCTAACTACAAAAGAGAGATCTGCTGTCTTAATGTAATGGACTGTGTTGTATAATCATCTGTATGATCGTCCAGGTGGGGAAAGACCCAAAAACGACTGTTGTTTGTGAACGTGACAGACCGTTTCGGCGTTAGCTTGTGCAAAAGTAACTGTTAGGGACAACTGCTAAGTTGTGTGCCAGTACCCTTTGCATCAACCGTTTTTAGGTTTTGAAACTGTGACATTTTTAAAACAATCAAGAGTTAAAATATTCTCTAATCGCTATATTTCTTCTGCTTAGATATGTTTCCGAGACATCGGTTACTTTAGACCAAATTAAATATTCCGGACTATAACCTCCTAGCTAGCATTCTACTCCACCAATACGAACGAAAGACACATCGCTGCATGCAAGATCAGCCCAAACGAAATACGCAAAGACTAATTGGTCCGCTCGCTTTCAATTTGTGATAAACGCCTCTTTCTCCTACTTTATTTTCTATTGCACACTTGTCTTCATCTACGCCGTTTGTGAAAGGCTTTATTTAAAAGGAGCGTGACATAAAGGCTTCAGTGCAACCAACCAAGTCTATTCATCATAAATAAGAACTGAAACACCTCTGACATAACGTTACAAAAAAGTTCAACTGAGTCCTTTAATGTAATTGGCCACAAGAGCTCAGCTGTCATGGACATTATTCTCGCTGATTTCAGTTTCTAGGAATCCAAAATGATATCTTTAGATTTCGCAGGTGTCTATTCGTATCTGTTGCTTAAATAATCTTTACTTCAGGGTGATCGTGATGGATCCCCTTGTAGAAAATCTCGAGAAACTAGTAACCTGCTCGATTTGTCTCGACACCTACACAGATCCGAAAATAATATCGTCCCTCCATACTTTTTGCTGTAAGTGTTTGGAGGAACATGCTAGAAAAAGCCACAGACGAGGGAAATTCCGATGCCCTGAGTGTCAGGCCGAAATAGATTTACCAGGAGACAATCGCTTCGACCGTTTGTCCACCAGCTTTTACCATAACAGTTTGCTAGGTCTCCTTCAAACGGAAGATCGCGAAGCTTTGCTGAAGCCGCCATTTTGCTCACAACACAAGAACGAAAGACTTAGATATTTCTGCTCTTCCTGTGAAGCGTGTGTTTGTCCTGTTTGCCTCGTTCAACAGCACCAACGACATGAGTTCGACGTTATTGAAAATGCAGTGGAAGAGGATAGGAAACACATCATGTCGAACGTCGAGACCATCAAGGAAAAGGCAAACTTCTTTCGAGCTGAGATAAGAAAACTGGATAAAACATCTAAGGATGCGGAAATGATTATCGAAACCGCTAAACAAGAAGTGTCTGAGGCAGCTGAACTTGTGATCACAAAGACACGACAGCAAAAAAAACAACTGTTAGAGTCCCTAGAAATGACGCGTAGGAAGAGAACAGAGCAAATTAACTCGGCTAAACAAAAACTGGAATCTCTAGTGAAAGAAATAAACCAAGCAGCTGAGTTTGCAGAGAATCTGGTGCAGAGAACCTCAGGCTAGGACACTATACAGGCCAAGACAACTTTGAGGTCCAAATTTGAAGAGCTTCGTGGGGTTGAAATTCCAAAACATCGCCAGACTACTTTTGCCAATTTTATTGCGGCATCGCAACAAGATTTCAAATTGGGTTTTATTCAACTCAACGAGGATGCGGGAAACGCAGCTAAATCAACTCTAGAAGGATTGGATCAAACTTTTCAAGCTGGTGTAGAAGTAGAGTTAACGTTATGTCCAACACCTTCTGGAGCAGAGAATAGTTACCAGGTTGCTCTTAAAGATCAAGTTGAATTGCTAATAAAACCCGCCAAAGATGTAACAAACGTAATTGTCCAAGAAAAAGAAGATGGCAATATTAGGCTGAAGTTTACACCTAAAGTGCCTGGCGCCTACAGCGTTGAGGTGAAGATTGATGGCGAAAAGCTTCCGACCTGTCCGTTCACTTTGCCAGTGAAAGAACGTGAACTTGTCGTTGTCGGTGAGTTGAATTTACATTTTATTAAAGGGCAAGAGTTAAAGGGATCAAGTGGAATCGCTGTAAACAAGCAAGGAGACATAGCCGTTGTAGATAATCTTGGACACTGTGTTTTTGTATTCAACAAAGAAGGGAACTGTTTGAGACAAATCGGAAAAGAAGGAACAGATCCTGGACGATTCAAATATCCCACCGGCGTGTCGTTTTTGAACGACAACGAAATTCTTATTGCAGATCAATTAAATGATAGAATACAACACATAAATATCAAAACACAAACTGTTTTGAAAATCTTTGGACAAAAAGGTGAGGGAAAAGGACACTTACAGAAACCACTTAACATTTTCTTTGATGATACAAAACGTCTTATTGTCACTGAAAGCAAAAATCAAAGAGTTCAAGTTATGTCAAAAGAGAGCGAAACTATGTTCACAATAGGCGACAATGGACCAGAGAAGCTTAGCAAACCATACAGCTGTATTTCTTACAAAGACATTTTCCTGGTATCTGAAAGATACAACCATTGCATAAAAGCATTTGATTCGTTAGGAACGTTCTTGTTCGAGTTTGGAGAAAAAGGGAAACAAGACGGACAGTTCAACACACCCCGTGGCATGTGTTTAGACGGGTCCAATAATCTTCTTGTTTGTGACTGTGAAAATAACAGAGTCCAGCAATTTTCTTTAGACCGTCACTTTACAGGTAAAACCACTGTCTCTTTACAACGTCCAAATCACATTGCAACAGCACCAGATGGGCGTAAACTAGTCTCCTGCAGAGCTGGCAAGAAAATATACATACTGAAGTAGATTTGTTGTAATTCACGATCATTTAATTGTATTATCCTAGGAGAAACTATATTGAATCAAATTTTTCGGTTCATCGAAAGAGCTCGTGGCAGAAACGTTCCACTGTGTAAATGCTTCTTTAGCTTCAAATGTAGATGTGGAGGGTGGGGGGGAGGGATTTGGACCAAAATTGACTAATACCCCATGCACAATCGCATCTTTAGGAAAAGTATCGTCAGAAAATTAAAAATGAACGAATCTAAGATAGGTTTAACTGTTTATCGTGTATTCTGTCTCTCAACTTGATTTGGTCGAATAAGAGTAGATATTTAGGATGAAACAGCCCTTCTCAAGGCTAAGAACTGTAACGTGGTCTAATGAAATATGAAGAAAAATTATGTGAAGAGAATTTGTGGGAAAAAAAACCGGAAAATGTACAAATGGTTTTAAGTTGTTAGGCAAACATAAAACACAATTTTTTTTTCAACTCAGTAATGTGTCTTGTAGCTGTAGCCTGTTTTTTCACAGATAATCTCCAAAGTAAAATAAAGGAGAATTTGCTCTACAGTTCATGTCTATGAAAATATTATTTTATTGGAACTTGTAGAAAAGGCATCGCCAAGTGCCTTCGAACCTTTATCTCCCAAGGTCCAATTAGTAATTCTCCCAACTGACTGCAATGCACTTCTTTGTAAATTAGACAAAGGAATTTGGTGTTATATCAGAATAACACCCTCATGCTGATCAGCTTGTCTATCCTCATGATCTGTTTGTAAGATAACACTTTGGAATTGTAAGGAGACGTGACTTGTTCAACGTCTCTTGGAGTAAAAGGGTGAAGGCATTGGAATTGAGATCTTGAGTTCTCTGGCACTCAATGAGATTTGTTTCTCAGAATTCTCAAAAACATCTTCCCTGTGTCTTGTAAACAACCAACTAGTTTGCCTTACACAAGTTGAACTTTCTAACAATTCTTGATAATATTCATGTTTATACCATATACCCAATTAGCAATCAGGTGCATCTACAGTCTTAGTTATTCTAGATGGCAAATATATTTCATTTGTTTGTTAGATTCTTAGCTTGGATGAATAAAAATTTGTTAAATACTTGACTTGTACTTATTGTGTGCAATTTTAAGTTATGCACCATTAAGTACTCATTACTAAATTAATTTTCAGCCTTTCTGAATTTTCAAATCACTGTATACAAACATTTCATAACGTTGGAACTTTCTAAACCAACTTTGGAGAACAAGGGAATCAAGATAGACACTTCAACAGACCCCATTACATGTGTTAGAACAGTTCCAAGAATCTTTTTTCGAGACCACTGAAAACAGAATTCTTTCAGCAACTTAGTTTTGATGGTCGCTTTCTGAACCAAAACATTTTATTCTTGAAGTAGTTCAGTTCTAATGGCAATGGGTCGCGATGGGTTCAGACACTACTTCTGCTTAATCGTCAATGGTTTTTTAACTTCTTTTGAGACTTAGAGAAAAACCAGTCAAGGACGAACTTTGATGAAAAAGTGTTGAAGCAAGATTCTTACCGTCAATTTACAGGATTAAATGCATATCTTAAATTACTGTTTGTTGACAAAAGCATTTCAAAGTTGCGTTGCTTGTGCGTAGCCTGCTTAGGGATTGTAAAATTAATGTCTCACTAATGATGAATAATTACAAAGATTGAATTTGACAGAAAACAGAAAATTGCTGCAAAAAGAAGGGGGAGAGGGAGAGCAGCATTGTTCACATTTTAAAGAACTATGAAGGGCAACAAATTCGTTAAATGAACCTTTTAATCGTGGTTTGCACATGACCCCAAAGTTTTTCCTTTAATTACAGGCGATGAATTCTCTCCTCTTTCATTAACAATAGAACTTCTACAACGGATTTTGTAAAGATAAAGTTTGGAGGCAAATATAAATTCACTTCAATAATGCAGTAGATAAACAGTTTCACGTTACAACCAGGTCAACTGAGCCAAGGAGAATGACAAATCAAAAATAGATGAGTACACACTTATTCTGTTTTGTTTTCTAAGAATGTGAAACAAAGACTGTTTCTTTCATTTTTGTTTTTAAAAACTGTCTGTCCTCACGCAAAACTACAGGCAAAAAAGTTTTTCACAATCGGGACACCGATGGAAATTTTTACGACTAAGAAGGACAATCTGATCGCAAAGGACGGATCTGCTGTCTTGTACGTGTGAATCGATTCTGTTTTATGATTTGTAATCGTCCGAGTAAGAGTAGACCATAAGACTGTTGTTTGTGAACGTGACAGACCGTTTCGGCATTACCCTGTGCAGAAGTTATCATTAAAGGAAAAGGTTGAGTGGTTCGCCAGTCAAAATGAACCGTTTGAAGGCTTTGAAACATTTTTAAAAACAATGGACTCATAAACTATTCTTTATCTGACTCTAATAATCACATTACTTCCGCTTATGTTTCCGAGAGATCAGTTACTTCCGATGAAAACAGTTCTTTTCAAGGATCCCCTTCTTCGGGAAGATCAAAAAGCTAAAACAACTCTTACTCCCGGGTTCAATCGTACTGAGAAATTAAATATTCCAGCTGTCTTGTCGTGCACGGCGTTCTACTTCACCTAGGAACAAAAAAAAGCACTGCATACAATATCAGGCCAAACGAAGAACGCAAAGACTAATTACACCCCTCGCTTTCAATTTGTGATAAACACCTCATTCTCCTTATTTCGTTTTCCATTGCATATGTCTTCATCTATGCCGTTAGTGAATGGCTTTCATTTAAAAGGAGCGTGACAGAAACTAAGGCTTCAGCACAACCGACCAAGGCTATTTATAATAAATGAGAAAATAACTTTCACATTGACATAACGTCACAAAAAAGGTAAACTTACTGATTGAATTTAGTTGGCCACAAGAGCTCAGCTGTCATGGACTTTGTTCTGTTTTCTAAGAATCAAAAATTACAACTTAAATTTCACAAGTGTCTGTTTCCATTCGTCGCTTGAATAATCTGTGCTTCAAGGTGATCACTATGGAACCCCTCATGGAAAACCTCAAGAAACAAGTAACGTGCTCAAGTTGTCTCGATACCTACACAGAACCGAAAATAATATCGTGCTTCCACACTTTTTGCTGTAAGTGTTTGGAGGAACATGCAAGAAAAAGCCACAGACAGAGGAAATTCCGATGCCCCGAGTGTAAGGCGGAAATCGATTTACCAAAAGACAATCGCTTCGACCGTTTGCCCAACAGTTTTTACCATAACAGTTTCCTAGGTCTCCTTCAAACAGAAGATCGCGAGGCATTGATGTAGCCGCCATTTTGCTCGCAACACAAGAACGAAAGAACTCGTTATTTCTGCTCTTCCTGCGAAGCATGTGTTTGTCCTGTTTGACTCGCTCAACACCACCAACGACATGAGTTCGACGTTATTGAAAATGCAGTGGAAGAGGATAGGAAAAACATCATGTCGAACGTTGAGACCATCAAGGAAAAGGCAAACTTCTTTCGAGTAGAGATAAGAAAACTTGATAAAACATCTAGGGATGTGGAAATGATTATCGAAATCGCTAAACATAAAGTGTCAGAGGCAGCTGCACATGTGATCACAAAGACGCGACAGCAACAAAAACAACTGTTTGAGTCCCTTGAAACGACGCGTAGGAAGAGGATTGAGCGAATAACTCGGCTAAACAAGAACTGGAATCTCTGGTAAAACAAATGAACCAAGCAGCTGAGTTTTCGGAGAATCTGGCGCAGAGAAGCTCAGGCTTCGATATTATACAGAGCAAGACAACTTTAAGGCAGAAATTTGACGAGCTTCGTAGAGTTGAAGTTCCAAAACATGACCAGAACGTATCAACACAAAAAGACTGGCAACTGGTCTTTATTCAACTCACCGAGGAACCAGCAAACGCAACTAAATCAACTCTGGAAAGACTGGATCCAATTTTAGGCTGGTGTACAAGCAGAGTTCACGTTATGTCCAAAAGCCTCTGGAGGAGAGATTATTTACCAGGCTTATCTTAAGGATCAAGTTAAATTGCTGATAAAACCTGCCAAAGATGTAACAAACATGACAATTCAAGAAAAAGAAGAAGGCAATCTTGGGTTGAAGTTTACACCTAAAGTGCCTGGTGCCTACAATGTAGAAGTGGGGATTAATGCCGAAATGCTTCCGTTCTGTCCGTTCACTTTGCCAGTGAAAGAAAGTGAACTTGTCGTTGTCGGTGAGTTGGACTTGAAGTTCATCCCAGGGCAAGAGTTGAAGGGACCCAGTGGAATCGCTGTAAACAGGCAAGGATATATAGTTGTCGCAGATCCTCAAGGAAACTGTGTTTTTGTATTCAATGAAAAAGGTGACTGTTTAAGAAAAATTAGAGAAAGAACAGATCCTGGACAATTTAAATATCCAAATGGAGTGACGTTTTTAAACGACGACGAAATTCTTGTTGCAGATCTACTAAATAATAAAATACAACACATAAATATCCATACAGGTTCTGTTTCGGAAACCTTTGGAGAAACAGGTGAAGGAAAAGGTCACTTTTTGAATCCATGTGGTATTTGTCTTGACGACGCAGAGCGTATTGTTGTTACTGAATACTCAAATGAAAGAGTTCAAGTTATGTCGAAAGAGGGTGAAGCTATATTCACAATAGGAGACAATTGACCAGAAAAACTCTGCTCATCATACAGCTGTATTCCTTACAAAAACATTTTCCTAATTACTGAAAGAAGCAGTTGCCTTGTAAAAGCATTTGATTCGTAAGGAAGGTTCTTGTGCAAGTTTGGAAAACAAGGGAATCAGGATGGACAGTTTAACGAACCTCGTGGCATGTGTTTGGACGACTCCAATAATCTTCTCGTGTGTGATGTTGGCAATAACAGAGTTCAGCAATTCTCTTTGGACGGTCGCTTTTCAGCAAAACTGTCGTTCCTTTACAAGGTCCAAATCGAATTATATCAGCGCCAGATGGGTGTATACTAGTCGTTTCCAGGACAACTCAGAAAATGTACATACTGAAGTAAATGTATTGTTATTCCACTAATCATTTAAATGCTGTATCCCTGCGGAAACTAAAATTGAATATATACTTTTTATACACAAAGTTGGTCAAAGTGGCAAAAATGCTCATCGGTGTAAATGCTTCCTTGGGCCTCAAAAACAGAAGTCGGGGGGGGGTGGTTAGCACGCCACTGACTGATGTGTCACGCACAATCAAGTATATGTTGTAGTTCAATTTTATCCTTGGGTTCAAATTTTATTTTCCTTTGTTTCAAACTCATTATCATGCATTAACATGACCGAGAACAAAGGAAAATAAAATTTGAATCAAGGATAAAATTGAACTACAACATATATACTATGAAAACTATCGTTAGAAAAGAGATCTTGAATGAGTCTAAGATAAGTTTAGCATTTTATCAATTAGTCTGCCTCTCGACTTGTTCTGGTCGAATAAGAAGACCACATTTTTAAGAGGGCAGTACCTTTATTGAGGCAGAGAATTGTAACATGTTCCAATGTACTATGGAGAAAAATTTAGTGAAATGAATTTGAGAAAACAAAAAAACAGGCACAATCAATGGGAAGCTAATAATATGTGCCATGTAAACGTGCTTTTAAGTTAGTTTGGAGAAAAAAATATATCGATAAATTATAGGGTATAATTTTAAACGTGATTTTAAACACTGATTTTAAAGAATTGTTTGTTGACAAAAACACTTAGTATTGCAAAGTTGCGTTGCTTGTATGTAGGCTTCTTAAAGGTCGTAACATTAGTTCGTCACGAGCGTTGAACAATCTCAAAGATTGAATCTGAGAGAAAGTTGATGAGAAAAACAAAATCAAAGTGAACAATTCAATTTAAGGAGCTACGAAGGGCGACAATTTCGTTAAATGAACCTATCAATTGTGTTTTGCGCTCGTCATAAGGCCCCGAGGTTTTTCCTTCTATTTCAGGCGATGTATTTTCCTCTTTCACTAACAATAAAATTTCAAGAACGGATTTTGTAAATGTAAATCTTTTATGCAAATATAAATTCACTTCAATAACGCAGTAGATAACAGTCTAACGTTACAACGAGGTCAACTGAGCCAAGAAAAGTGACAGGACGAAAATAGATGAGTCCACACTGACTTTGTTTTGTTTTCTAGCAATCTGAAACAAAGTTTCTTTGAATTTGTTTTTGTAAGTACTGTCTATCCTCATGTAATTCCACAGGCTACACTGATTTTCACATATGGAACACTGATGGAAATTTTACGACTATAAGGCAAAATCCAACCGAATCTGCTGTCTTGTTGTGAATCGATTCTGTTTTATAACCGTCCGTGTAAGGGTAGACCATAAAAGACTGTTCCATATTTATCTTCATCTGACCCGTTGTTGAATAACTTTCATTTTAGAGAAGCGTGACAGAAAGGCTTCAGCGCAACCGACTCGTCTATTTATCAGAAAGGAAAAAATTACTTTCAAATTGACATAAGGTCACAAAATGGGTCATCTAACTGCTTTAATGTGATTGGCCTCAAAAACTCAACTGTCAGGAACTTTGTTCTGTTTTCTAGGAATCAAAAATTACATTTTAGATTTCACAAGTGTCTGTTTGTATCCGTCGCATGAATAGTCTGTACTTCAAGACGAACGTAATGGACCCCCTCGTGGAAAACCTCAAGAAAAAAGTAACGTGCTCAATTTGTCTCGATACCAACACAGAACCGAAAATAATATCGCGCTTCCACACTTTTTGCTGTAAGTTTTTGGAGGAACATGCAAGAAAAAGCCACAGACAAGGGAAATTTCGATGCCCCGAGTGTCAGGTGGAAATAGATTTACCAAAAGACAATCGTTTTGACCGTTTGCACAACAGCTTTTACCATAACGGTTTCCTAGGTCTCCTTAAAACGGAAGATTGCGAAGCCTTGCTGAAAACTCCATTTTGCTCGCAACACAAGAGCAAAAGAATAAGTTATTTCTGCTCTTCCTGTAAAGCATGTATTTGTCCTGTTTGCTTCGCTGAAGACCATCGCGGACATGATTCGAAGTTATTGAAAATGCCATGGAAGAGGATAAGAAACACATCATGTCAAACGTCGAGATCATCAAGGAAAAGGCGAACTTGTTTCGAGCAGAGATTAGAAAACTGGACAAAACATCTGAAGATGTGGAAATGATTATCGCAATCGCTAAGAGGTGTCAGAGGCAGCCGAACTAGTGATCACAAAGACGAGACGGCGAGAAAAACAGTTGTTAGAGTCCCTAAAAACGACGCTTAGGAAGAAAATCGTGCTAATTAACTCGGCTAAACGAGATTTGGAATCTCTGGTGCAACAAATAAACCAAGCCGCTGAGTTTGCGGAGAATCTGGTGCAGAGAAGCTCAGGCTTCGATATTATACAGACCAAGACAACTTTGAGGGACAAGTTTGAAGACCTTCGTGGAGTTGAAGTTCCGAAATATCACCAGACAAATTTATCGCGGTATCGCAACAAGACTTCAAACTGGGTTTCATTCAACTCACCGAGAAACCGGCAAACACAGCTAAATCAACTCTGGAAAGACTGGATAAAGCTGTTCAGGCTAGCGTAGAAGCAGAGTTTGCGTTATGTCCAAAAACCTCTAGAGGAAAGATTAGTGACCACGCTGATCTTAAAGATCAAGTTGAACTCCTGATAAAACCCACCAAAGATGTAACAAACGTAACCGTACAAGAAAAAGAACACGGCAATCTCAGGCTAAAGTTTCAATCAATCAATAAACTTTATTTAAGGAGGGACGCTCATTAACCCAAGGAGTTATCTAACATGAGGCCCTCACACTACTGAAACATTGACATCAAATATAAAAAAAATACATAATGACAAAGTATAAATAATTAATGAACATGTCTATACATAAGAGTGAAAATAGAAAAAAACTTACAGAGTATCACGGAGAATTGTTGATTAAGATTAACTATTGAAAAACTTAAAAGAAAAGACTATGATGTACAACTGCAACGAAGTTTGTAGCGGCAATTGGGACAAAGCAACGTTTCCAGGTGAGAAGCACGAGAGGTAAAGGTTAGAAAAAGAGAGAGAACTTTACCTTTGAAGGCAGACAGATTAGTCGAAAAAGAGGTACAGGGGTTTGGGAAGGGTAAAGTTCTTTAAGGTCGGAGTCAAGACAATTGAAGAGCGAGGCTACACTGAAAGCGAAAGTGCGTTTACCGCAATTTGAGCGGGGATAAGGAAGTTGAAGGTCAAGGTTACAAGCTCTAGTAATAGCACCAGTTATTCGTCTAGAAGACAAGAAATGGAAAGATTGTTTGAGATAGCTTGGTGCTTCAGGATTGTTAAGAATATTAAAGAGGAGGACAACCTTTCTAAGGTTAACTAAGAGAAAAATGGGGAGCCATTTGAGTTTGGCAAAGAGACTGACTGAGGACTGATGCCAGTCGGCGTCAAGGATAAGGCGAGCTGACTGTTTTTGAGGACGAAGTAGACGGAGAAGAAGAGTTTTAGAGCAAGTACCCCAAACAGTGGAACAGTACAACAAAGAAGAGTGGATACAAGAGTTATAGTAATTCAAAGAGCAGTTATGAGTAAGAAATGGTTTGATACGTTTCAGAAGCGAAAGTCTGCTCCTAATGAGAGAGCACATATTGCTGATGTAGCTTTCCCAGGAAAGAGAGGAATCAATTGTTATGCCAATCAATTTAGCATGCGGGACTCGCTCAATAAAGTTACCGTTAACAACAATATCAAAAAGAGGTTCAGATAGATGAGCATATTTCTGAGATTTAGTAAAGAGAAGAGCCTTAGTTTTGATAAAATTAAGTGCCATCCTATTAAGACAGCCCAAGCAAAACTTTGAGTAGTAACGGAGGTAAGACAGTTATTTAAGCAAGGGAAAGAAGAACCTTTCACTAGAGCAGAGGTATCATCAGCAAACATGGTAAGATCAACATCCGAAGACACATAGAGAGGTAGATCATTTATGAAGAGCAAAAAGAACAAAGGACCCAAGATGCTACCTTACGGGACACCAAGAGATATAGGACAAGACTCAGATAGGACTCCCTTGAAGGTTGTACGTTGTGAGCGATTTGACAAGTACGAGGTGAACCACTCAACAAGAGGATGGAGAACAACCACAGGAGTTGAATTTAAAAAGAAGCACAGAATAATCAACTAGATTGAAGGCCTTTTTTAGGTCAACAAGTAAGTTTACACCTACAGTGCCTGGCGCTTATAGTGTTCTACTGAAGATTAATGGCAAAAAGCTTCCGACCTGCCCGTTCACTTTGCCAGTGAAAAACCGTAAACTTGTCGTAGTCGGCGAGTTGGACTTGAACTTCAACCAAGGGCAAGAGTTAAAAAGGACCCGATGGAATAGCTGTCAACAAGCAAGGTGACATTGTTGTCAAAGATATTTGCGGACACTGTGTTTATGTCTTCAATAAAGAAGGACACTGTTTAAGACGAATTGGAGAAGAAGGAAGAGCTCCTGGACAATTCAAAGATCCCGCTGGCGTGTTGTTTTTAAACGACAACGAAATTCTTATTGCGGATCAATTAAATAATAGAATACAACACATAAATATCCCGACGGGTTCTGTTTTGAGAACCTGTGGTTCTGTTTTGAGTTCACTTGGTATTTGTCTTGACGATACAAAACGCATTGTTGTGACTGAATTCCACAACAATAGAGTTCAAGTCATGTCAAAAGAGGGCAAAACTATTTTCACAATAGGAGACAGTGGACCAGAGAAACTCAGCAGACCATACAGCTGTGTTCCTCACAAAAACATTTTCCTGGTATCTGAAAGAGACAGTCACTGCATAAAAGCATTTGATTCGTCAGGAACGTTCTTGTACAAGTTTGGAGAAAAAGGGAAACAAGACGGACAGATCAACACATCCTGTGGCATGTGTTTAGACGGCTCCAGTAATCTTCTTGTTTGTGACTTTGACAATAACAGAGTTCGGCAATTTTCTTTAGACGGTCGCTTTACAGGCAAAACTATCGTTCCTTTGGAAGGTCCAATTCGAATTGCAACAGCACCAGATGGGCGTATACTGGTCGTTTCCATAACAACCAGGAAAATATACATACTAAAGTAAATGCGTTGTTCTTCTACCAATCATTCAATTCAGAAACTAAATTGAATCATTTTTTTTAAAGCAATTTCAAGTTTGACTCTCAAGTTTTCAGTCACTCCATACAAAAGACAGGGAAGGGTAACCATAATTGATGATAACCTGTGAGAGTTCTCAACTAAAAATTATTCATTCAAAATCCCTTACCCTGACAAGAAATTTACACTAATAAAAAAATTACCCTCTACATGTAAATTCAAATTTCCTTGGAAATAGGTAAAAATTTCAGTTCTTGCATTTCCTAATTCTGTTCATTTCTGATCATCTTTTTTCACCTTTCTTGTTAAGATGACCACAATGGGCAAAACTACTGCTGGCATTTGTAAAGAGAAGGAGGTTGTGCCCTCCAGATATATGCACCTAATGTACTGTGAATCTTACCCCTTTGAATTTCACCCTTTAACTTCCAGAAGCGATTAAAATGTAACTTCTCCTCATAATATTCATACATTACCCAGAATACTCAATCTTATCAGGAAGAAGTTGTTATCCTGATCTAACACCAAATTCTCATAACCAATTTACAAGGAAATGTGTAGCAGCTAGAGGGGAGAATTAACTATCAGATCTTGGGAATTGAAGGGTTAAGGGGTTAAAGTAGCAGTTCTTGAAGCAGAAATTCTCCTGAGAAAATTCCATGTGTCAAGTACACATCCGCTGAGATTTAAGATTCTATCAGCTGCTAGACATGTATTCTTAAATGATAAAAGATCAAATTTCTAGCTTAAGAGTTAGTTTTAGTGGCACTATATCAAGCTGTTAACAGTTTCGTATGCATCATTGTCCAAGTTTCTTTTTTCGTGTCTTGCAACAAAAGGACGTGACTAATTTCCAACGATAGACCGCCGTCGAGATGTTGTAGTAGTCCTTCTTGATCTATCGGCGGCTTTTGGCACCATTGAGCATGTGATCCTGGTGGAAAGACTCGAATCCTACTTTGGTTCTCACAATTGACGCTGAAATGGTTTAGATCATACCTTGAAAACCGTCGTCAATCAATAATTATTAGAGATCAAGTGTCCACTCCTCGTGTTCTTCGTTATGGTGTCCCACAAGGCTCCATACTTGGACCCCTACTTTTCACCCTGTATATTGCCCTCTGCAAGATGTCATTGCTCGCCACAATCTCGACTCTTTGTTTTATGCCGATGACACTAATTAATATATTACTATCGATCCCGCAAATCAGGCCCCGTCTATGACTGCCCTCCAAACCTGCATTGAGGACGTGATGCGATGGAATACCCAAAATATGCTAAGAAGTAATGCTGAAAAGGCTGAAGTTATTTTATTCACCTCCCGATTTACCAAGACACCTAACATTGAGAAGCTCTTTTTTCACAGTACCGTCATTGAACTACCTGAGAAAGTACGTGATCTTGGTGTTATTTTAGATAAAAATCTAACACTGACATACCATATTAATGAGACATGCAGGAAAGCAACTAATGCCATCAGATCCATAGCATTCGTAAATAACTCACAAATGAAAACCTTAAACTATTAGTCAATGCTCTCGTAATATCACGACTGGACTACTGTAACAGTATCCTCTATGGTTTACCGAAACGGGAACTCGACAAACTCCAGAGAGTTCAAAACATTGCAGCACGTCTTATTACCGGATCTAAACAATATGATCACATCAAACCTGCTCTTCAAAAACTACACAGGCTGCCAGTTGAATGAAGTATAATAATTATTTAAAGTTATTCTTATTACTTTTAAGATTCTTTATGGACTTTCTCCGGTCTATTTGTCGTCCCTGTTACAAGAATATCATCCACCACGTACTCTACGTTCATCTTCCAAATCACTTCTTACTGCAGCCACTATAAACTCTGTGACATACGGTGAACGTGCGTTCTCCTTCTGTGCACCTACATTATGGAATACTCTTCCTGATTCTCTTGAATCTGCAGCTTCTCTTTCGTCTTTTAAATCTGCCCTTATTCCTACATTCCTATTCCGGAAATTTTATTTTTAGTATTGTGAAACACTACATAGGTTTTTATCCCATTTAACTTTACTTTTGATAGTGTAGGTACTACTGACTGTTAGTATCATTGTTATATTTTATTTTTATTATGCTATGAAAGCGCATTGAGATTCTTAAATGCGCTCATAAAAACCTTACTATTATTATTATTATTTCCAGTCATCTTGACAAAACAAGTGAATAAAGGCTGAAAGTTTCTAAAGAAACTGTGGTGCTGCGTCGGTGGGGGTAACAAGATAATTGGTTATAACAACTAAGTTGAAATTGTAAATTGGCCACCGTAACGAATAAAAAAGCTGACGTTTCGAAGGGCTAACGCTCGAAACGTCAGCTTTTTTTTCGTTACGGTGGCCCATTTACAATTTCAACTTAGTTGATATAACCAATTATCTTGACAAAACAAGCTTAGTCAATATCAGATTTATCACATGGCAATAAAATTGATAAGAATCAAGAAGGAATCATTTACTTTTTCAAGAGCCAAACCAGATGGCCATCGTAAGGGTTAACTTAGAAGCTGGTAGACATTCCCTCCAGTACAGAGGACCTCATATCTGGAACTTTTTAAATAATAAAGTTAAGCTTTCTGGAGTCAGTTTTAATTATTTTAAGGATATTTTGAGAAAATCTTCCTTCCATAACCATAATTTTTCCTTTGATAAGGAAGCTATTGTAATAAGGAATAAGAACTGTAGATACTTCTTAGGCTAAATAGGGTATTTTAACAATTAACTTAAAAATTTTAAGATAGTTTTCTCTTTTAGATTGGTTTTTAGAAGTCTTTAGCAGTGTGAGTATTAATATCATTTCACTACTTTAGTAATTTGTAGGTCCACATCAGCCTTCCTGGCTGCCTATTTTTAACCTGCATTACCAAATAAAATGATGATGATGATGAAATGTGATTGTGTATGCTTTTTTTTTCACTCAAAATTGAAAAATAATGTGATCTGAAAGGTTTACATTGATGAGTAAATTTCTCTGTGAAATAAATATCAGAAAGCTGTCAACTTAATAAATTTTTTAAGTCCTCTCCACACAAAATGTTTCCCTGTGCAAGATCAGAGCAGGCAATCTGCAATGGCAAGATGGGCCCATCTTGCCCACTTAGGTAGCCAATAAAACACAGGATTCGTTTTCACTTGCCCAAGGGCACTGCCAGCTATATAATACAATCTAATATCACAATATCTACTTTGTTTAACTGTGATTTAAAAAAAAAACAATTGTTACGATTTTTCAATAAATGGTAACTTATTCCCTAAAGCTAAAGGGGAGAATTTGTGATCAGGGCCCAGTTTTTCGAAGGCTGATTACTGTTGACCCAGGGTTAAATTTTAATCCAGGTTTCTATATTTTGCTGTTCAAGAGCCGTTTTGGAATAATTTTCCCTCTTATTTTTAGAGCACTCAATCATCAAATTTTAAACAAAAAGCAGTAAACTGAATTTGTTCCACAAGCTTTCAGATCTGAAATCAAATTTCACATTAACCCTGGGTTATCTTAATCCAGCTTTGAACAACTCGGCCCAGATCTTGAGTGTTAAAGGGTTCAATACTGATTAGTTGTGGACTCACTCAGCCGCACCTTGTGAGTCCACAACATTTTGACCACTGCGATGACAAATATAGTTGTTAAGAAGAGTACAGACCACACTAAACCACTGTCAATTTGTCAAATTATTTATTATTTGTAAAACATTCAATGACAGATTCAATCTCTACCTTTGAATTTCTTTCTGACTTTCTTCTCACTAAGCATACTTCAACCAGTTACTTATCACTGATCTGTTTTTATGAAGGTTGTCTTCAAATGCCTGGCAAAATAAAATAGAATTATTGTCATAAATTCATTAAATTTATAATTATTACTAATAATAGTTTGATTTAAGATCAATATTAATCCAACTCCTAATAAATCAAATATATATCAAAACTTTCTTTTTCAAAGTTAGTACTCTTGTAATTCATCAGGATACCTGATCTTCTGTTTGGGAGGCTGAAATGGAATGTCAATTGGTAAACCTTTAACTCCCCAAAGTGATTAACATGAAACTTCTCCCTGTAATATCCATACGTTATCCAGCAAACAGATAATGAGAAGATTCAAACTTTTCTTTAACTGATTTACTGGGAAATGTGTAGCAGATACAGGGGAAAATTAACAGTAAGATCTTGGGAACTTTAAGAGTCATCTTAAATCAGCAAACAAATTGGTATGTAGAATTAATAATATATAAATCTCTTGTTTTTATTGTGGACAACCTAAATCATTTTGGTATAATGGGATGGGATGTAATTGAACTGATTTCAAGTTTGGTATTACTGCATTGTTTTTCTTTTCAATCTTTAATTCTAAAAAGAGGGAACCTTGCGAAAAGAAGAATTTACAAAGTCTACTCTTTAAAAGGTGGAATGTATCTTTCAAAAGTGGAAGCTGTACTGGCAAGTTAAAGCAGACCAATAAAAATTCATTGCTTATTTGGGAACAAGTATCTGAAATTCCACAGCTTGGGAGTCAAGAGTTAAATCAATTCTCGTAACAATTAATTTTGGTTGAAGTTGAAAATAAAGCCCAGTATCATAAGGAGTTTGCAAGAAAAATTGGTTACGAAAATAATGTTCTGGAATATTTTCTCTCACTTTGACAATCTAAATATCTTTCTGTTTGGAATACAACAATTTATCCAAAAAGTTTGCAATTAACACTTAATAATGGAATTATAAAGACAGCTGCAGTATCTACTATTTAACTTACTGGTGGAACCAATTGACTGCTTCTCCTTTGCTTCTCTCAAGAGTTGTTCAGCTGTGATCTGAACTGGAACTGGGGCCTTTTTCTTCACCTGAAAATATCAACAAATGTCATCAGTAAATAACACCAACTTACAGCACCTTATCTGGAGACATTAAACAAAACTTTGCACACCAATGGTGGAAAATTTGAAAGCCAGTAATATTTGAAGCAGGCAAACTTGTTGATGTTTTGCATTGGTTGTAGAAATTTAAAAATCATATCAGGCAAAAATAGGCAAGATTTAACTTTTTGAGCCTGGGATAAATGTTTGCGACAACATCTTTTTATATAATTTATTTGAAGTTGATAATGTGGCAAGTGGTTGCCAAATCTCCAAGCCAGTGACTCATGTTAAAAACACTCAACTCCAGGTCAAATTGGAATTTGGAATGTTGGTTTTTGCAGGGTAAAGAACACCAGAGGACCTGGAGAAAACCCCTCAGAGCAAGGATGAGAACCAACAACAAACTCTACCCACATGTGACGCCAAGTCCGGGAATCAAATTCGGGCCACAGTAGTGGGAGGTGAGCACTCTCACCACCGCACCATCCCTACATATGCTATACACTTCATACACCAATGGTAAAAAATTTGGAAGACAGCAATGTATGGAGCAGGCTAACTTGGTGCTTAGCATTGGTTGTAGCAATCCAAGAATCATATCAGACAAAAGCAAGAGAAAGTCAACAGCTTGAGCTTGGGATAAACATTTGCTAAAATATCCACTGAAATTCCCTGAGGCAGACACACTCTGCAACTTCTGGAAAATTTCAAAACCTGATAAGCTCATTGCTGCAGTGAGTGGTGTTGACTAAGAATTTCCTGATGGGTGACATGCTTCAATCACATTCCAACAGAACTTATAAATTCAGTGAATGTGAACCCAACATGCATGATACATATACCCAGAACTCAATCTACTTGACTACTGTAACAACCTTGTTACTTCATGCTTGCTTTCTTGATATAGCAAGCGTGTAAATAAAAATTTACGATGAAATATATGGCAAATAGGGGTCATCCTCGGTGTAAAAACCTGATGGAGTTTTCGTTGTTTCATGAGGTATTGTTTTGCTGTATGCTATTGTTTATAATGTTTTGTTGTCTTTGTTTTACGTCACTCGTGAGCTTCACAGGTTTTTACACTGAGGATGAGCAGCAAATAGAGAAGAGAGTTACATTACAATCCAGATCTTGCAAATAAAGAGTCTGTTGAAAGCCAATTAAGGCTAGAAAACTTAAGTACACTCGCAAACTTTCCTCTCTCCCAGAACCTTATTTTCATCATCACTGACATTACAAGACGTCCCAGTCACTTGAACGAATAGTTAAAGACTTCTGAAGTAAAGTCGCGGATCACGAAGTTAAATTACACTCAAAGTCGAATATCAAAACTTTGTTAGCTAGGGAGGAAAGATCAGCTCTTCTCAATGAACGAATCAACGACGAACTACAAAAGAAATGGCTTGGATCTGGAAAGATTACGCTATAGAAGCTTATCGAATCCATGATCCTCGTTTGCATGTTTTCCTGTCACTAGCTATTCAAACTAAACTTTTCTCGTTAAAATCATGGGATATACAAACCTTTGCAGCCCTTGGAACCCTATTCTTGGTTACACCTGCTCTGATGATGCCATGATCCTTATTATACTTGAAATCGAGCACAAAAATCCACAAAATGTATGCCTTTTACTTTAGACGTGTTTCAAACTACAAGTCGTCCGACATATTGAAAATATTTTAGTACCCAGTACCCTAAACGCTATAGTGTCTTGGAGGATTTCGAAGATGGCGGCTGCAAATGTAATCAAGTATTCCATTCGCTGTTTTTGCCCTCTAATCGCCGGAAACACAAGGGTCAAATTCTGTAGAATTGCAAGTTTGCTCTTTAGACGACAGCACACAAAACCCATGGAAGATGACAATGTTCAGAATGTATGATCAGCTCAATTTCTCATAGATTAATTTTTTTACAAAGCTCAGAAATATGATCTGCACAGGGATTGTGTAACCCCGGCGCACGTTGAATTCATGTGTTCTTTGAACTGATTTGCCGGCCCGTTTACAGGGATATTGTGGGAATCTGAGCGAGAAAAAATTTACTGCAACAATTTCAGAAATCTGTATCGTATCTAGCCTTGTGGAATGGATATGCGTTGAAAATCTTAAATTCCCAGCATCGGCGTGCATAGCAGATTGAGGGGTCCTTGTTTATGGTTGACAATCGATTCACATCTCGATTAGCAAGAGCTCCATTAGAAATTTTGTTTCAAACGGAATTGTCTGTCTGAAGAATTATCCTCTTAAAGTAAAAACCCGGACAAGAATTAGAGGCAAGAAAAAGACTTCTACCTTCTTTCGCCAGTGTCACGCAATTGCAAGTGCTACAACAAGTTACCAAGTTTCCTTGTTATGCACTATTTTCAAAATTTATAACATCAAAAGTGTATACAAAAGGAAAAAAAAATTCCATCAATTAAAGAGAAAAAAAATATATTACAATACGCAGCCAAGATAAAATTTGCTCAGTGACCAAAGTAGCATAGGCTTTCGTGTTGGTCACTGACACGTACAAATAATTGACACGACATATCAGTCAATTACAATTGAGATCAAAGAAAAAAAATATATTTATATCTCCATATATCAGTTAAGTAAATCTACAAACATTAAGTAGAATCTGTTGCAAACTTTCGAGGATGTGGGTCTGAAACTGATCAATTAATTTGCTTCATAAACTTCAACAAGTTTGAGATCCGTTTTGCATTGTTTTGAGTTTGCATCATACCTCTTACCAAGCTTTGCAGATATACTAAGCTCAGCATGATGAATCAAGCAGTCAAGTTGATTCTCTTTTAGCTGTTTATTTGTTTGAAGTGGATATTTGATACAACTGTATTTATGAATCTGACAAATGCCAACAAAAACCAACATTATGTTACCCAGAAGGATCACCTTCTCTTACCCCTCTCCCCCCTCCCTCCCCTCCCTCCCTCTTATAAGCCAATCACTCTGTATCAACTACAGTATGTGATATTTCATTGGCGTATTAATGTGCTATTAAGAATACACCTGTTTATAATGTTCAATGTGGAAAAGTACATATGCTGTTAGCTATGAAGTAAGGCTATATAAGGTCAAGAGAAGAAGAAATTTAGTCAGGGCTAAAGATTCCCTTCTATTTCTATTATAGATGGGTTGTTAATAAATAAGTAGTTGCTAAGAAGAACCAACATATGTACAACTTTAATACCAGTCATTGTTAAATTATCAATTTTCAGATAAAGTCCTCAAGACAAAGAAAATATTTTAAAGACCAAGAGATTAGACCTCTTTCAGACTTTTTGACTGACAAGTTTGGACGACATCACACTTATCTTAGAATTTCATTGACAGAACGATGCAATCTAAGATGTAAGTACCTGTGTATAACTTTATACTTTCATTATTTATTAAGATTTCAATGAAAACTACAAGACTTGTAACCCATGCCATTCATTGAACTTTAAATTTTATAAAATCTTTGTCATAAATTAATTAATGAGTACAACTTCCCATTGAGACAACCCTTTAACTCCCAGAAGTGATTAACATGTAACTTCTCCCTATAATATCCATACATTATCCAGCAAACAGGTAGTAAGAATACTCAGACCTATCAGGTAGTAGTTGTTATCTTGATTTAACATCAAATTCTCATAACAGTGTTATAAGGAAATGTGTAGCAACTACAGGGGAGACTTGATCATCAGATCTTAATTGGGAGTGAAAGGGATAATTGTCCAACTTTCAGGTCAATACTGTATGCCAGAGGAAGGTGTCGAACTCTCTCCAAACTCAGAACTTTTAACAACAGAAGAAATTGTATCTTTGGCAAAATTGTTTGTTGGAGAAGGAATCAACAAAATCAGACTTACTGGTGGCGAACCTTTGGTGCGCAAGGATATTGTTGAACTTTGTGGTAAGATTTGTTGATCCTTTATATCTTCCTTAAGGGACTTCTCCTGATATATTGCATGACTCGGGCAGTCAGAGGGCCAATAACTAAAATCAACCAATCAAAATGCTCTATTGCCGGTCCAATATTCTCTAAGTATTGGACCGGGCACTGTCCCGAATGGTCCCGAATGATACCACACTTGTGTCCCTTTAAACTTCAGTCGTATAACAAATCTCTTATTAACCAAGCTTGCTCGGGACCATACTGGAAAAATATCAGCCCTCGGTCTTTTTTGTTCAGACCTCACTGCACTCGGTCCGTACTGTCAAGACCTTGGGCCAATATTCTCCCAGTACGGCCCTCGCGCTTGGTTAATAAGATATATATATTGTCAGTGAAATATGACACATCTCACTGTTACTTTCAGGCTATGAAAAAAATGACCTTCATTGGGTGTCAAAGTCACTTTATTACCAACAGGTTAATCTAATAATTAACAGATGAGTATGGCATAAAGGGGTCTAGGGTTAGACTTGCAGTTTGTTTATGGAAGAACAAAAAGATTACCAATTGGAGGTCATCATACTGTAAATATTTTATTCATCACTTGTCTGTTATATAATTACTCACGTTCTGTTACTCATTGATTGAAGATGGCATAAGCATGCCGAAACATGTCTCTCAAAAAAGTTGTCTATTTCTTACAATATTATCATTTGTGATGATAATGTAGGAGCTAGTAATGCTAAGCTGAAAGCTCAATGCTTAGAAAAGAATATAATTGAATATTAGGCATTTGTTTAGCTTTGAATTTATATTTGTTGATGGAATGTGATATACATGAGTAGTGTATTGAGAACACAGTAAAAGTACTTGTACTAGTGTTAGTGATATTACTGTAAGATTACTGAGTGATGTGAAAGTACTGTTACTAAGTAAGACTATTCTACCAGCTTATAAGATACTTGATCAACGAATAAAGATAGAATAGTAGTAAGCAATTGAGAAGTGTGTGTCTCCACTAAATGAATACACAACAACATGTATTACAACTTTCAGGTCTTGGAAAAATATTTTCAATGGCTGTACAGTGTACAAATGATTTAAAAGCAAGTTGTTCAGATTTTTTTATTTGTTCATGGGACAACAGCAAGCCATTAAATAACCATGATGGAACTGATAGGGTCATTGTTAGTAATTACATATTAACTTTTGATTTAACCTTATTGCTGAAAATGCAAAATAATAACACAAGGTAAAGTTAAATCAGATTCTGTTTATGAGTCAAGTGGCCCCAGAGGTCGGTGCTTAACTCCAGTTTCAGTACCATGAAGCAACCAGGAGTATTTCTACTCCCCCCTGGATGGAATGCTAGCCCATCACTGGGTTACCCCCAAGTATTAAATTTGCTAGTACCCATTTAAACACCTGGGTGAAGAAAGGTACTGTGAGAGTAAAGTGTCAAACAACAACAAACATATGAAACATATGTATGAACTGCGGTTATGAGACGTATATGTGAACGATCCTACGCAGTAAAGCACTATTTGAGCAATAGTGAAAATCAGACCTGAAAAAAATTTCAGGCCTGTACGGGATTCGAACCACTGACCTCTGCGATACTAGTGCAGCGCTCTACCAATTGAGCTAACAAGCCAACTGGGAGCAGGCCATCAAATTAATTCGACATAAACCCGTAGATGATAAATCAAACAACAACAAACATATGAAACATATGTATGAACTGCGGTTATGAGACGTATATGTGAACGATCCTTCGCAGTAAAGCACTATTTGAGCAATAGTGAAAATCAGACCTGAAAAAAATTTCAGGCCTGTACGGGATTCGAACCACTGACCTCTGTGATACTAGTGCAGCGCTCTACCAATTGAGCTAACAAGCCAACTCGGAGCAGGCCATCAAATTAATTCGACATAAACCCGTAGATGATAAATCAAACAACAACAAACATATGAAACATATGTATGAACTGCGGTTATGAGACTGCGGTTATATGTATGAACTGCGGTTATCCCGTACAGGCCTGAAATTTTTTTCAGGTCTGATTTTCACTATTGCTCAAATAGTGCTTTACTGCGAAGGATCGTTCACATATAAGAGTAAAGTGTCTTGCCTAAGAACACAACACAATGTCCCTGGCCAGGGCTCAAACACAGACCACTCAATCCGGAGTCGAGCGCACTAACTATGAGGCTACTGCACCTCCCTAAAAACATAATAGCATTCAAACAGAAAAAATGTTAAATGCTCACAAGACAGATGGCACTAGCTCTAATTTTGTTGATGTTTATATTTTTTAATTTAATTTTATTGGAGTTATTAAAGTTTAATTAGAGCAGTCATGCCAGCCAAGTGGTTCATTAGAAAGCTGGATTCAAGATGAACTGTAGAGGCCACAAATACCCTCCACAATGCCTCTCAACTGGAATATTTTGCTACTTAGAAGTCTTCAGGTTATCATTAGCTTTGCAAAAAGCTAATAGGTACTTTTATTACACGACTTGGGCAGTCAGAGGGTTAATAACTAAAATCAACCAATCAAAATGCTCAATTGCCGGTCAACATTCTCTAAGTGTTGGACCGGGCACTGTCCCGAATGGTCCCGAATGATACCGCACTTGTGTCCCTTTCAACTTCAGTCGTATAATAAATCTCTTATTAACCAAGCTTGCACGGGACCGTACTGGAAGAATATCGGCCCTCGGTCTTTTTTGTACGGACCTCGCTGCACTTGGTCCGTACTGTCAAGACCTCATGCCGATATTCTCCCAGTACAGCCCTTGCACTTGGTTGATAAGATATATTTATTAAGATGTAATTTTGAATCTTTTTATTAATGAACAGAGGAACTTGGTAGAATAGAAGGACTTGAAACTTTAGCAATGACAACAAATGGAATTACCCTGGCAAGAAAGCTACCACAGCTAAAAAGAGTTGGACTAAACTTACTAAACATCAGCCTTGATACCTTAGTACCGCAGAAATTTGAGTTTGTTACAAGAAGAAAAGGTATGTTACCAATCAACAATTTCAGTTAACCTTTTAGCAGTGACTACCTTTTAATTTTTCCTTACCATATCACCTCTAAATCAAACATTAAGGTCAGGAGAATAAAGGAAATGATCACTGACCAAAGCAGCTCTTGATTGCTACACAAATTCTCCTTGTCAGCACCTTAGGAAATGTATAGAGAACAGTATGGAGAATATGTATACTGATATAAAGATGTAAAGGGTTGTCTAAATGATCTTCATTTATTCATGATAAATGTAATGTTGTATGTCTAGAAAGTACAACCAGCTCTTCTCATCACTTAGCAGTTAACATAGCCAGTGCAATCAAGTTGCAATTAATTTACAAGACAGCTGTACAGTACTGAATTCTGTTATTTGTAGATTTTATTTGAAGACATTTTTTCTAAAATTTTGTGAGGACTTTCCATTTGACAGGACGGAAAATGCGTAAACTGTAAGTACCTCCCATTGTCCCATCGAAGGACCATCCATCAAATGGTTTCCCAATAATTTCTAAAATTTTTGTAATGCTAGCACAGGGGGCTGGTGTAGAGGTGATAAATCTGACAACTAAGTCCAAATATTTTCCCTCAAATGTTTCCTAGGCTGGCATAAGGTCATGGAATCCATTGACTGTGCTTTAGAACTTGGCTACAACCCAGTTAAGGTACTGTATAATAATATTTATTTTTCAAACATTAATTGGCAAAAGTGACCAAATAATTTGAAGGGACTGACATTTTAACACTTAACTGAAAAATTGAATTGGCCGCAGCTTGGGGCCTCGTCTTTCACCCGCTGCAAATGATCAGACAACAACGTGGTGCTCAAGGCTAATGTGATTGGATGAGTACAACAAGCTCAAGTTAAATTGAGAATTCAAGCATATACAGCTGTAAGATATCTGATTTAACCTTTTCACTTCCAAGATCTGATTGTTTATTTTCCCCTTTAGCTGCCACACATTTCCTTATGAATACGTTACAATAATAATAGTCCATTTTACAGTTGTGTGTTTGGTTGCCAAGCCTTTGAACGGGAGTGAGGCTGGGGGTGACCTTGTTATGATACAAACCTTGCTGCCTTTCAAATGTAAATCACTTTGTTATCAGTTTGCTAACTAGATACAGGTCTCTATCACAAGAAGGTGACCTTCAGCCTCACTCTGAATCAAAGGCTTGGCAACTAAGTACACAACCTTACTGTAAAATGGCCTATTTGGTGTTAGATTGAGACGAGAACCACTACATGAAAGGTTTAAGTATCCTCATCACCTGTTCGCTGGACAATGTACGAATATTATAGGGAGAAGTTTCATGCTAATAACTGCAGGGAGTTAAAGGGTTAAGGATTATAGCTTATTATAATAATTAATTAATAATTAATTGAAATAATTAATTCATTAATAATTATTTTGTGTGATATTTCCACAAGGTGAATTGTGTGGTTATGAGAGGATTAAATGAAGATGAAGTCTGTAACTTTGTGGAAATGACACAGAATAAGGTAGAGTTCAAAATATATTATTATGAATAATAATTTATGTATGAAAGTGTGTATATATGGATTATTAATTTTTAGGGTATCCAGTTGGGGAGCTTGTAAGAACATTCAAGGTTAACTGTGTAGTGTGATTTGATGTTGTAAATGAAAACAAATTAAAACTGTTAAAAAATACAAATTAGGTTTAGACAAGTGTTCTATTTTTTACTCATATGTGATATTTTGTTTTCATCATACCAGGCTATAGATGTGAGGTTCATAGAATACATGCCATTTGATGGTAAGTTTAAAGATACCATGTTTATTATTAATAAATAATAATCAATACAGAGAATGAGACAAGAATGAGACACTGGTATTCAGTCAGTACTGATAGTAATTATATATTACACGACTCAGGCAGTCAGAGGGCCAATAGCTAAAATCAACCAATCAAAATTCTCTATTGCTGGTCAATATTCTCTCAGTATTTGTAACGTGTTTGCTAAGACAGACAGTGAAACACCAGAGACTCTAAACACAACATTTAATCTTGTAAGCCGAGTACACATCAAGCGAAGCGGACGAATACATCTGGGAACTCAGATGTAAGGTAAACTGTATAAATTAACTCAACATACATAAATTAACATCATTACAGTATTGGACCGGGCACTGTCCCGAATGGTCCCGAATGATACCGCACTTGTGTCCCTTTGAACTTCAGTCGTATGATAAATCTCTTATTAACAGCTTGCTTGGGAACGTACTGGAAGAATATCAGCCCTCGGTCTTTTTTGTACGGACCTCGCTCTGCTCGGTCTGCACTATCAAGACCTCGGGCCAATATTCTCCCAGTACGGCCCTCGCGCTTGGTTAATGAGACATATATATATTGTGGCTGCTTTCTCTCAGGTAACAAATGGAACTTCAAGAAATTTGTTCCATACAGCGAGATGTTAGAGAGCATATCTAAGACGTGGCCAAATGTTGAGAAGGTTTCAGACCATCCTAATGATACCTCAAAGGTATGAAAAGTACTGCAACAGTTATCTATGGGTGGTGGTACTCTCATTTTAATTTTTAAAAGCTTTTAACTAGAATTTTTTTTCGCATATTGACTAGCAAGTTGCTTTTAGTTTGTTAAGTAGTTAGTCAGTACTAACCGCCTCCCAGTTAGCTCAATGGCTAGAGCGCTGGACTGTTGTGCGGGAGGTTGAGGGTTCGAGCCCTGGCCGGACCAACACTCAGGGTTTTAAATTAATTGAGAAGAATTTGCTACCTTTCTGTAACATCAAGAAATGGTTAGATATTCTAGTCTTCTCGGATAGGGACGAATAAATGGAGGTCCCGTCTCTTACAGGGTTGGGGTAGGAGACGTTAATTTCCCACACATGAGATTACTGTGTGATGGATGTCCTCCCCTGGGGTGGGATGGGTGGGAGGGTGGACTAGCGCGAATGGTTCCTATGTTCCTTTCTAGTCCTTTCCCACTGCAAAACTTAATGCAGTGAAAATGGACTAAACTAAATTAAATTAAAATTAGTACATTTACTAGTTTGGTTGCTTAGTGAGTCAGTCAGTCTGTGAAACAGTCAATGACTGTCAGTCTGTCAGACAGTCAATGTTTGGGTATTCAGCAAAGGGCTAATGCTTGAAAGGTCAGCTAGGGAAACTGATCTTTACTGTGACCAATTTAGTTTTAATCATCAACTCAATTGATAAAACCAAATTATTCAGTCAATACTTAAGTCAGTCAATCAAACAGTTGATCAGCCTGTCAGTCAGCAAAAAGCTGGTCCTCAGCTAGTTAGCCCTTTGTTTAGTCAATGGTCAGTCAGTAAATTTGTCTGTTCAGATGGTGTGTTTGTCAATTAGATGCATTTAGTACACACTCAGTCAACTGTTGGTTAGTCAATCAAAGAGTTAGTCTTCAATTAATTTTTGAAATCTGTGTTCTATCAGGCAGTGCAATCCTGCAATACTTTTCAATGTAACCTGCTGTTAAAATGATTCTTTTCCACATGTTTATGTTGTTGTTCAGGCATACAAGGTTCCAGGTTTTTCTGGTCAGTTTGGGTTTATCACCTCTATGAGTGAGCATTTTTGTGGAAGCTGCAACAGACTGAGGATCACAGCAGATGGGAATTTAAAGGTACATGTACTGACTACTTAGTGGATATTGAATGAAACGATTATTTATCTTTTCTTGAGCAGGGTTTGAATGATAGCCTATGGTACTGGAAGGACCCCTCCCTAAGTCTATTTTTAGTTTAAGAGTTATCTGGTCTATCTAGTCCAGTAAACCTTTCCTAAGGTTTGGAAATTGATTCGAAATTTTCATTTAGCTTTCCAATGATTACATGAAATGCTTGTCGCAGACCACATTAAAAATTTGTTTAGGTGTCCTTGGAGTCTTGTAATAACCAGCCAGGTGCTCTTGCATCCATCACAGAGGTTAAGCCCTGTTGGCAGGATCACTACTCAGATGGGGAACCTGTGATGTTGCATTTTTTTACTTGTCCCAATTTTAAAATTTCATTCCTTTACTTTGAAGATTCAGATTAAATTTATTTGTATGTTCCACATAAAACCATTATTGAAGTAACTATGGACAACAACTTATACATCATATGTTATTGCCTCTGGGCATCTTGTTTACATTTATTATTTGTATTCTTAAGGTGTGTTTGTTTGGTAACTCTGAAGTATCTTTGCGAGACTCTCTGCGAGCAGGAACCAGTGAAGAGGAACTTTTAGAAATCATCGGTGCCGCAGTTGGGAGGAAGAAGAAACAGCATGCAGGTACACATAAATTATATCTACAAGAAGCACTCATGAATTGTACAAACATCTTAAGATGATGCACCTAACCCTTCAAATCCCAGAAGTGATCAACCTGTAACTTCTCCCTATAAAATCCATACATTATCCAGCAAACAGGTAATGAGAATACTCAAACTGTCTAGCAGCTAGAGGAGAGAATTAACAACCAGATTGCAAAGTCCATCATCAAAGTCAAGAAAAATTAGTGAAAAAAAAAAGTGCTCCCTGTGGTGCACTACGTAACATCAATTTTCTTTTCAATGGTTTTTTTTTTACTCAAGGGAAGGACTTCACCAAAAAGGAGGGACTGCTTGTAGTCTAACCATTTGCACATTATAATTGGCTGTATATTAATTTCACTCCTCTCACAGGAATGTTTAACATTGCTAAACAAAAGAATCGCCCAATGATTCTCATTGGCGGGTGACAAACAAACAGGTAACATTTCTTTTTTATTCAGTGAATCAATTTGTCAGTCAGCAGACTGTTACGAAAAATAATGTTGCATGACCTTCTGGAAGCTCTGCGAAAGGTCATGGCTTGTTTGTTTTAGTAAATTATGTAATCGTTTCTAAAATTGGTATAATTTGTAATGTTGCTATAATTAGATCCTTCTTAGAAAGTTCTAGAATTTTATCACGCAAGTATATAAGTAGGATAGGTTAAGCGAAGTTTTAACTAAGTTTTCACAAGTGAAGAGAGTTAGTTGTGATCAGTCGTGATCAGTCAAGTGGGATGAGGCAGTGTTTTTTGAATTTGGCGGAGGCCATGAGTATTTTCAAGTTAATTGGAGTTGGTGGAGGCCATGAGTATTTCTCAAGATTATTGAAGTTGGCAGAAGCTGTGTGTATTTTCAAGTCGATCAAAGTTGGCGGAGGCCGGGTAAGTTTACTGAGTTACATACTAGTGTATAGTTTATCAAGTGGAAACTACGTTCATTTTGGAATAAATCTTCTTGTTGCTGTTCCGACAACCCTGCGTTCTGTTTAGACTGCAAATCACCTACCACTCAACCATCAAACTCATAACACAGAAAGTGGCAGATATATGCCCCCCCCTTCCCCTTATTTTGGGTAAAAAAAAATTGTAGAAGGAAGAAAAGTCAGGAGGGATATACACACAAAAAATGGAGCCCCCCTCCTTAGCTCAATGTCTTGATCTGCCACTGATACTTAGTGAGTTATTATTCAGTTAGTTAGTGAATTAGTTATTCAAGAAAATATGAGCTAGCAAGTCACTCAGTTGGTCAGAATCAAAATCAAAAATGAAACTAAGTGGAATAATTTCTTAGACTTTTAGTTGTACAGTATACATTTCAGTCCTAGTGTCTTCAAAACTTAATGTTCCATAATCTTTCCTACAGGAACCACACATCCATTTTCAGTTGTACAAGAAGTGCACAGTATGACAGATTGAATAAGCCAGCTTTTACAGGTTATACTATTCCAAAGTAGAGCAGCTTTCAATGGAGTATAATCAGTGATTGTAATAGTTTTGCTCTGCATTGCTCTGTAATTGGTCTTAACCCTGTAACTCCCAGAAGTGATTAACATGTCACTTCTCCCTATAATATCCTTACATTATCCAGCCAACAGGTAATGAGAATACTCAAACTAATCAGGTAGAAGTTGATATCTTGATTTATTATATGGCTGTGTCTCACAAGGACTGGGAACTACTGAATTTGCGAATTTGATTGGCTGAATATTGAAAGTGGTCTAGATTTTCCCATCTAGAAAAAAAAAGGTACAAAGAATATAAAAGAATTGGCATATAAGACACAGCCATAATATTATAATTAACAATTATTCCACGAGCGCGTGTTGGATATGAGATGATAGATAGCCAACGAGGCGCATAGCGCCAAGTTGGCTATAATCATCTCATATCCAACAAGCGCGAGTGGAATAATTGTTTTATTAAAAATGTTAAATTAAATTATTAAATTTTATTAAATTTTAAGCTCCCTTTTAATTTTAAGCTGACATGTACGCTTGCCATATTTGTAGATTATGGTATATTGGCTGATATACCATAATGGCTAAGCCAATAAAAAGTCTTGAATTACATTA
Organism: Stylophora pistillata; assembly: GCF_964205215.1. Classification (NCBI taxonomy): domain Eukaryota; kingdom Metazoa; phylum Cnidaria; class Anthozoa; order Scleractinia; family Pocilloporidae; genus Stylophora; species Stylophora pistillata. The sequence continues at coordinate 6,198,072 of NC_142532.1, forward strand.
TCCAATGATCTAGTTTTTAATAATAAACATTATTAAATGTAGGTAGGTTGGTCTGTATGGGAGAATCTTGACCTCGGTCACTGGTACAGACCTCACTACGTTCGGTCTGTACTGGAAACCTCAGTTAAGATTCTCCCATACAGACCTCCCATTCGGTTAATAAGAACTAAGTGCAGTCGAACCTCAATTATCTGGACCTCGATTATCCGGACTATTCGATTATCCAGACTTTTTTCTCTGGTCCCAATTTTTTCATAAATATTAATTAGTTGTGATCTTGAAAACTCAAAGTCGCAAAAAGCACAATAATCCTTTCAAAAGACTGTTCAAACAGTGTACTATCCTGTGCGCTTTTCAAAATTCCCAAGTGTGACGAGAGAAAGAAATGTTCCGATGCCTTATTTGCAAATACATACAGGCTGTATAGATATCACAATTAAAATGATGTTTTTTTTGCTGTATACCTTTTGTTTACATTTCTATCTCATTAATATTCATATTTTCAATTATCCGGACCCTCGATTATCCAGATATTTACCGAGGTCCCAACGAGTCTGGATAATTGAGGTTCGACTGTAACACTAAATTCTCCTTACTAATTTACAAGGAAATGTGCAGCAGCTAGAGGGGAGAATTAAGATCTTGAGAGTTAACATGTTAAAAATCTTATACCACCTTCTCAACCAATCAGATGCAGAACCAAAGCAATTCCAGACTCATTCAGTATAGTTTTTCCAGGCCTCGAGTAGTTTAGAGGTTTATTCTTTGAGTTTTAATTCACTCACTGTGACATTTTCACATCCTTTGCTCGGCCTCTCTGATTACATTTGGTTTTGGTTCAGTGAAACTTAGTTGAAATGAGTTCCAACTACTGTAAACACCAACAGTTAAGCTGCACCAGGAGATAATCTGCTCCCTGAGTTTGGCAATGCTTAATGTGTACACTGGACACTGGTGTATTTTTTTATGAAGTTTATTTTAGTTTGCCATAAATACTTATACCTTTTCAATGACCAGCATTGTGATTTATGCAAATTTGCGGCACGTTGTCCAGATATTCTTGCACAGAAGCAGCACCCCTAATTTGTTAGAAAACTTTTGGGCGTGGCCTATCTGCTGCTGTTTACAGTGAGTTACATTAGTTTGCTATCATCATAACAAATTAAATAGTATCACAAGAATATTTGACAAATCATTTGTTTGAGAAATAATTAGGTATGAAAATGTATTTTAGGTAAACAACAATTCAAAATAGTCCATGCATACTTTTATTTATCGTTTTTGTATAAAATATAGATGTACATATCTGTGGAAGAAAATTATCAGGGTGTAACTGTATTTTCATTTGAAAATATCGCACTTGACTGTACATTACAGATATTGATTAGCGCTTTCAATGTGAAGCGTTAATGTAGCTTTGAATGTTACAGATGTATGGTGACCCGTTTATTTTCGTACTAGTTGCCAGAGGAAGCAGGTCAAACTAAAAAACAAATACTGATTTTTTTAAATATAGAATAACATTTGAGAGTTCAACGAAATGTAACTTACAATTCGTAGGGCATTCCATACATCTTAAAGATCTTTACGTCATCTCTGGCTGACCGTTATTTTTAATATTGGATTCGTCGCGTCTTTAAATAAAAGGGGGTGTTGGTCCCCAGACTCCCTGGGACAACCCTCTGGCGCCAAAACTATTAAACACTAAGTGCAAATCAGATATCGTCTAATATTATACTTTGAAAATTATGAAACTGAGTGTGATTAGCCCTAGTATTCGTAGGTGTATACAGACAGAGGAATTAAGCAAGCACAGTAATTGACAAGTGTAAAACACGCGAGTAGTGAGCTGTGGTTCTTCAATGATATTGTTAATAATCAAATAATCATTGTCTATTTTGAATTTTTTTTTCTGTTTACAAGCATTATAATGTGCACTCACGAATTTAAGATATTGTATGACAATTAAATGGTGGATGCAGTCGCTGGGGCCTTTTGGTTAATGCTCTGGGCTCTGGATAGAGAGGTCTGGGTTCTAGAGGTGGCTGTGTGATGCCATGAGAGCAATCCAGATTTATGTCAGTCAAAAGAAAAGTATTTTAAATGTTTCAACACATTTACCCTAGTTAATTTAATAGTTAGTAGTCATAATTTACTCAAAGAATTTTTACAAGAGATTATTTTTCTTACTATCTCTTGCAAACTTGTTAGAAAGGCATAGATTTGTATGTTATACATCATGATGTTATTATTATTACAGTCATCATCATCATCATCATTATTATTACTGTTATTATTATTACTATTATTATTGTTATTGAATCTTTTTTTTAATAACAATGTCGGGGTGTTTACCCAAAGTGTGTCATGGTGACAAACTACTGATGAAAATCATGAGAAAAAGTATAATTTACAGGAAACATAAGGTAATAATTTGTTTGTGAACAATGAAAACCTCAAGAAATAAAGTTTGGAAAAACAGCAGGAAAGGGATTTTTGTGATACAGCGTGCATTCAAAGCGAGTATACTTTCTAGCAAGTGAGCGCGCGCCAATTTTTATTTTCCCTCACCCTCACCTGTTGCGAGAAGGCGCGGTGGTCTCATGGTTAGTGTTTCTCCTAGCCGCTTCATGCTACGGAAACCGGAGTTAAGCGCCGGCCCGATGGGCCACATGGCTCGTAAGTACGCTTTGCCTTTTACCTCACCTGTTGCGCGTGACTCACCCTCCACGTTCACTTACGCTCGCCTTGTAAGCGAAAAAAAATTACACCCTGTAGTAGCCGTCATATTGGGTTGGAAAGGTCGAGGAGAGCATTAGGGGAGTAAGGAAATGAGAAAAACTGGTAGAGGTGGGGGGGAGGGCTGCAGGAGGGGGATTTAGTAGTTTCCATTCCCCTCCCCTTCAAATTTAAAAGTAAACCCAGTCGCATGCGTTTTCTCGCGCGTCAAGCGTGTCACGCGTTTTAACTCTGAGTGATTCCTTATGACCTCTTCACTTCTTAATGAAAGTTGTAAATCCCTTGGATTAGATTAACGACAGTCGAAATGCGCTCTTACAACTGATACAGACCACATTTTCGGCCTGTGATCCCTTCAGTTTCTTGAGCGGATCCAGGTTAATAAAAGATCAACTAACAGAAAAATCGTAAAATTGATAAGTAACATTCCAAGACTAACAAACCAGAGGAACGAAAAGACAGTCGGCCGTAGCTGAGAAGGTGGGGTAATAGTCTGGGGTACAGGTGAAACCTCCTTCGTGAGATAGTTTTTGCTTATGTCAAACATACAAATATCGCATACTTCAGGTTTGGGAAAACGCGCGAATCTCTAAGTATCTACACTGAAAATACTGGGCTACGAGCAGTCCCTCTTTTTCGGCGCAGTCCGTCGCGCGAGTAAAAAATATCAGTGATGAAAACAAAACAAAAAAAAGAGATTAGAGATTTAGCGCCGCGTTTACGTGAAACGGCAAACGTCAGTTTTCCCTTTCATGTTTAACGTAAATTAGCTAGAACCTTACTGCCTCAGCTTCGCGTAAGTTCACGTCATGGTGGAGTTGAAGGCGCCCTTGTATGACTTACAAGGAAAAGTTCTGGTGCCATTTTTTCCGGCAATTAACTTCTACTCTGAGTGAGGAAAAGTGTAGAAAATCTCACGTACACGGCAAACGCGAAACAGGTTACTTTCATTTACAAACGGCAAAGCGCAACCGGCAAACGTGAGAAGGTGGCGGGAAAAACGTGGTCTCGTGGTCACTCTTGCCGTTCACGTTTCACGTAAACGTGCTACTAAATATATCTTATTAGACGTTTTGTTGTGTAGCATCGCTGAGTATTTTTACGAGTTGAGCCGTATTTATGAATCGTGAATAATATTGACTTTTGGGAGGTTGTGGAGGACCGCTGAGTGTTCCACTCGGAGTACCCGAAGTCAACGCATGCGCTCTGGCGAGCACCTCTCATCCACATTTTCAATCCTTGGTTAGGAATTGGAAAAAAAATCTGTTTGAAGAAGCTACATTGTAAGTAACTTTTATTTTCCTTGCTAAGGATTTCCTTTAAATGGAATAGAACTTTGAAATAAGAAACCTCGCAGTAGTGAAGACGGACATAAACAGGTACGTAATAAACGAAAAGGATTGAGGAAGATTAAGAATCGTGAGGAAAAACTAATTGCAGATGGCAAAGTTTAAAATTTACAAATTTTGGGGAAAAAGGAAATTAACATTGAGTGAAATATAGGATAGAACAAAGATAGTCAGAAAAAAAAGTGCCGCGACCAGGATTCGAACCTGGGTTATTGCGGCCACAACGCAATGTACTAACCACTATACGATCACGGCTACCATTACAGCTTACGGAAATCATCAGGCAGAATTAAAACAAAACAAAACAAACAACAGCAACGAAGACAACAGAGATACACAAACAACAACATTAAGGAAACAGGAAAGGATAAATCAAAGGGGAACGATGAAGGTACAAACGAAAACGTCTAAGAAAGATTTTAAATATAAATACCACAAGACCAAAAACGGAAAAGGAAGACTATCTCTTAAGCATAGGGCAGCTATAGCTTGGAATTCTCTTCCAGATCGCATTGAGGACGTTCATTCTATTCCGAGTTTTCTGAAAGAATTGAACAAAAATAAGGACATTTTGATGAAAATATCATGTACCAAAGAGTCATCCACGATTATAAATAACGATGATAATTTTTTCTATTAAGCATGCATCATAGTTTAAGTGATAACAACTTTAATATTTGTATTTTCAGATACGGTTTATAGTAATAGCTTTGATGTTTATACACCTTGCATCCTTGTATTTTTATATTTATAGATTTCCTGTCCAAATTGTGATTATAATGTTAATTTAGCGTGCAGGTCCACATCAGGACTTATTGTCTTGCCTATTTTAGTAATCTGCTTTAACAAATAAACTTGTTGTTGTTGTTGTTGACTAATTAGTTTGCACATGGCGAGATTGGGTGTTACATCTGATTGGAATATCGCTTGGTCGAGATAATGGCGCGAAATTTCAGAGCAATCGCTGTCTAGCTTTTTTTTCTTTGTTTGATTCATCTAATAAACTTGAATCTATATTTGCCAGCCATTCCGACTCTTCGTCGTCAGATCCAATTCTTCGCTTGCGCGATGCGAGAAAAGTAGTTAGTTCCAACAAACTGAATCGTCCAAGGTAAACATCAAGTCAGCCATGTGCCTATAAAGCAGTTGAAGTTGCATAGTTTCGAAAGAAACGAAACCACACTGAACTCTGGTTAGCACTTGATACTTTCAGAAATAGCCTTGTTTTTTTTATCTGATTTAAAAAAATAGATCTCGCATGGATTAGACGAGAGCAATCGCCCTTTATCTCTCTAACTGTCGAAAGAAAGCTGAACCTACATTTATTTTGCTTTATTTAACTCTACCACTGTTCTGAAAAATTCTCGTCGTTATCTCGACCAAGCGGTATTCCGATCAGAAGTAACACCCAATCTCGCCATGCGCAAACTAATAAGTCATGCACTCACGTTTTCATTTGTACCTTCATCGTCCCCCACTGATTTATCCTTTGCTGTTTCCTTAATTTTGTTGTTTATATGTCATGTTGTTCTTCTTCTTTGTTGTCTTCTTTGTTGTTCTTTGTTTTGTTTTGTTTTGTTAACTCTATTAGACCTCTTACGGTCCTTAAATTCTGCCTGATGATATCCGTAAGCTGTAATGGCAGCCGTGATCGTATAGTGGTTAGTACATTGCGTTGTGGCCGCAATAACCCAGGTTCGAATCCTGGTCACGGCACTTTTTTTTCTGACTTTTTTGTTTTATCCTATGTTTCACTCAATGTTAATTTCCTTTTTTTCCCAGTATTTGGAAAATTTTAAACTTTGCCGTCTGCAACTAGTTTTTCCTCGCGATTCTTAATCTTCCTCAATCCTTTTCGTTTATTACCTACCTGTTTATGTCTGTCTTCACAACTTATTATTTCAAAGTTTTATTCCATGTAAAGGAAATTCTTAGCTAGGAAAATAAAAGTTACCTACAATGTGGCTTCTTCAAACACATTCTTTTTTTCAAATTCCTAACCAAGGATTGAAAATGTGAACGAGAGGCGCGCGCCAGCGCATGAGCTGACTTCGGGTAACCTCTAAGTGGAATACTCAGCGGTCCCCAACTACTTCTTAAAAGTTAATACTATATACGATTCTGTTCTTTCTTGAAATAATTCCTTGCCTTTCTTCGTTATTAATGGAAAACAAGAGATTTGAAGCAAGGAGGCAATGAAAATAATTATGAGTTGAATCCGTCAAGCTAGAGAGGCACGTGGGAGATACGTGTAAGTAAGTGTGCACGTAACAGAACAGTTCACACGCACGCTCAATGTCCTCGGAAGAGCGCGCTCGCTACATTGCTGCAAGGAAAGACAGACAGACAGACATCTATATTTATACAGGACAGACAGACATCTATATTTATACAGGATAGCCCCTTCAGTGTAGTAAACACTGGTATCAACGGGGGTCCTGTTACCCACCCATCCCACCCCAGGGGAGGACATCCATCACACAGTAATCTCGTGCGTGGGAAATTAACGTCTCCTGCCCCTAACCCTGCAGGAGACGGGACCTCCATTTATTCGTCCCTATCCGAGAAGACTAGGATATCTAACCATTTCTTGATGTTAAAGAAAGGAAGCATATTCTTCTCAGTTAATTTTAAGACCCTGAGTGTTGGTCCGGCCGGTATTGAACTCTCGACCTCCCGCACAGAAGTCCGGCGCTCTCCCAATTGAGCTAACCAGGCGGCGGTTATTTTAAGTTTTATTTTTATTTTAAAGCTTATTTTAAGTGCGTTCCCTCTGGCCTCGTGAATGTATTCTTCTGCGGAAAGGGGCGTAATAAACTCCTCTTTCAAAAATTATTCCTCCAGCGAACTATTAAAGTGGCAAAGTCAAATGGGAAATATTTAGAAAGTGTCACGGTTTGTGTGTCATCTTCGAGGATGTCTGGTGTCTTTAACCGACCTTTCTATAATACAGATTTTTTTGCACCGGTGTTTGAAAAGGAAGTTTATGTCCAAGAATGTAGATATCAGGGATTTGTTAGAGAAGGCGGACAAGGCACTCTACAAAAAAAGATCGAATGACCCCGAATGCCCGATTTTCAAGTTTTTACCAAAGGAAAAGAACATGAGGTACAATCTTAGAACTACGTCAGTCTCTGTTCCTAGAATCCACACTGAAAGGTTTAAGAACGTTTTTAGTAATAGGATAATTTTTAAATATGATATGTAATAGTTTCCCTTGTGAGTTTATGTTGTAACTTAGGATATGTGATTTTATCTTAAGAAATAAAGATTATGTTATGTTATGTTTAAATGTCAGGCGGATTCGACAAAGAGGACTGTTCTCTTTTCGTAGAGAAAGACCAAGAGATGGGGCAAGGAGAGGGATTCCCTTAAAAACGCATTCTGCTTTATTCAATTGACTTTCCAGGTAGACTAGATGGTTTGTTAACGCTAAGCACAAGCCTAAAGAACTCGAAGACAGACATATCAAACACATCATTTTGTTTTTTCGCTAGCCTACGTGACAGCTGTGTTTCCGGTTGTCTCTTCTCTTCGCCAGGAATGAATCTGTCACGGAGGCAGTTGTTTCACAATCTCAATTTGCGACTAATACGGCGTACCATTGCCTGCTTATCTTGAAACTGAAAAAAAAGTGAATGGATCTGATCGGTCGATAGTCTCAAATTTGTCATATAAAACTACAATAAATGTTAGTTGTAGTTTCTGACAGCATAGCGGTGATTTCAAATAGACCGCAATTTAGGTCTCGCGATCTCAATTCATGACCAACTCGGTGCGCCATTGGATGTTCTAGAAAGGTGAGGCTGTCTCGATAAATGTGTTCATCTGGTAGATGGGAAGTCTCAAACTGGGCAGCTTTAGTCACGCAAGAAAACTTTGAAGAATACCGAATGTTCTTATTACATGTGCGTGGGAAAAAAGACACGGTCAAGTACTCGCTAAGTAGGCGGGGAAGAACTTAGAACGTCAAAGTCTCAAAGGAAAGGATTCACAGTTATGCGCACGAGCGAGAAATGACGCGGCCTCGTTTCTATATTAGGTAATTTGGTTATATCAACTAAGTTAAAATTGTAATTTCGAGCGTTAGCCTTTCGTCAGAGCGAATGACGAAGGGCTAACGCGCGAACCAACCAACCAGGTGTCCTAGATGCAACTACTCGAGATGAATTTGACGCAATTCTTCTTTTATTAAAACAGCCTTGGGCGGAAAGGGAAGGCGGGGGAGACGGTAATTCTAGGTGCCACGACTGGATGATGGAAAGGGCCTCCATGATGAAGAATTGCACGACTGCAGACGAGCGAACAAAGGCGGGCCTTGGTTCTCCGCCAAATAAATTTTATACAAATGACAGCGAAAACACGAATGCCAGACTTCGACATAAAACACAGGGCAAGGAAATGGAGGAAACAGTATTCGCCAAAGCAGTCAAATAAATGATTTAGGACGACTAAGAGGCAGAGGTCATATTAGCCCTATTTGGGCTTATGTGCGGTGTAAAACGCACCAGTGACGTCACAGTTTAAAACGCACCAGTGACGTCAGAGACCATAACCTCAGACAATGATTAAAAACTCAAGGTAGGGGTCTCGGGGTCTCTGAGGTCTCGGGGTCGCTGGGGTCTCGGGGTCTCAAGGGTCTCTGGGTCTTCTGGGGTATCTGGGTCTTCTGGGGTCTCTGGGTCTTTGGGTCTTCTGGGGTCTTCTGCGGTCTTTGGGTCTTCTGGGGTCTCTGGGTCTTGTGGGGTCTCTGGTTCTCTGGGGTCTCTGGTTCTCTGGGGTTTCTTGGTCTTTGGGACTCTGGCGCTTATAGTATGATGGTTTGCCGAGTGACCCCTATTTTTCAAATGTTATTTGCCCTTAAAGCGTCCGCGGTTACAATACCAACTACACCAGGCCTGGTTGTAGATCATTTGCCTTCCGAAAATGTGCACAGTCTATTGGCTGCTGTAGGCTGTAGATGTGGAAGGGGGAATGCAAAGAATAAGCAAAAAAGAGCATTTTGTCGTGTCTACAAAGATGGATGCAAGTGCTTTCAAGCTATCAAAGGCTGTACAAGTACGTGTGGTTGTTTTAACTGTGGGAACCTCCGTGGAAAACGATCTGTAACACAGACAGAAATCCGTCTGAACCTGTTCCCAGAAAACGTAGGAAGCACTTTCCGAAGGAAGTGCTGACAGGGTCAGAGCAAGAGTTTATGGAAAGCAGAGGTATAGAAGTGATCCCACCACCGTGGTCAACCTTTGAAAAGTTGCTTTTCGAGGAATGCGCATTTAATCTAACCGCCATGGATGCTATAGGCCTCGATCTACAAGGAAAAATGTACAACCGCGCTATCAAAGACTATTATAGCAATATAGCCTCCATTCCGTGTACAAATTCCGCCCAACTTGACATTATTCCCAGAGAGCGTAGCTCCAAAGAGATTCAGAGAATGTTATCTTAGACGCAGAAAGAAGACAGGGTCTTTACAGTCATCTTTAAAAGCCAAATAAAGTTAGACTTTGAGGGGTGAGAGCTCTATAACAGTACTCTCGAAGCCGAACAATAATAAAGCAAAATTTTTCAACGGCAATTAAATCAATTGAGACCATTCAATTAATCGGTGCATTTTTTTAAATTAAGCTGTTTCAGTTTTGAACAATTAATTAATTTCATTTGTCGTATTTGACGTTAGAGGTTTTATTGTTCATGGTAAACGTAGTTCGTTTGCATGATCATTGTGAAAGATATCGTGGTCAGTGATTCTTAATTAATTACCAAATATAGTTAGACTATGAGGGGTGAGAGTTCTATAACAGCACCCTCGAAGCCGAACAAGAATCACGAATGTTGTATTTCTTACACGTTTGACGGTTGTGTAAGATGCGTAACCTGAAATCTGACCTGTAACACTGCCTGTAAATGCATGTTGTCAATGACACTTCAATGATCTTCCACAAAGTTTTCAATTAGAGACACAAACGCCAAGAAGAATGTTAGTATTTGTCCGTTTACAGATTCCACGACATAAAGTTACTGTTGTAGCGCAACTTTCATTTCGGGTACAAGCTTATTAGTATTTTCAATAATTGTTAAATTGAAATAAAGTTGTCGTTGTTATTGAAAATCCACTCCGAAGTTTTTTCTTTTTTTTTAATTTACTGAGTCTCACGTAGTTTACGCTTTAAGTGCAAATAATATTTGAAAAATAGGGGTCACTCGGCAAACCTTCATACTATAAGCGCCAGAGTTACAAAGACCCAGAGACTCCAGAGACCCAGAGACCCCAGAGAAACAGAGACCCAGAGACCCCACAAGACCCAGAGACCCTAGAGAACCAGAGACCCAAGGACCCCACAAGACCCAGAGACCCCAGAGAACCAGAGACCCCAGAGAAACAGAGACCCAGAGACCCCGCAAGACCCAGAGACCCCAGAGAACCAGAGACCCCAGAGAAAAAAGAGACCCAGAGACCCCGCAAGACCCATATACCCCTGAGAACCAGAGACCCAAGGACCCCACAAGACCCAGAGACCCCAGAGAACCAGAGACCCCAGAGACCCAGAGACCTCACAAGACCCAGAGAGCCCAGGGAACCAGAGACCCAAGGACCCCATAAGACCCAGAGACCCCAGAGAACCCAGAGACCCCAGAGACCCAGAGACCTCACAAGACCCAGAGAGCCCAGAGAACCAGAGACCCAAAGACCCCACAAGACCCAGAGACCCCAGAGGCACCAGAAGACCCAGAGACCCCTGAGACCCCGAGACCTCAGAGACCCCGAAACCCCTACCTTGAGTTTTAAATCAATATCTGAGGTTATGGTCTCTGACGCCACTAGTGCGTTTTAAACTATGACGTCACTGGTGCGTTTTATACCGACAATAAGCCCCTATTTGGAGCTTCTGAGAGATACGAACTCCGAGAGCAGTTTAAAAGATTTCATTTGTATGCGGATGAGTGGTGGGCTATGAACGAACGCCAAAGAAAGGATTACGTCCAGAAGATATATAACCCATCCATTGACGATATCTACGCTGGAAATTCCCATCATGCGAACCTCTTGTCAACAAAAACGCAACTATTGTCGGGAGAAGACAAATCCTTACAATTATCGCTTCCACATAATTGCATAACAGGAAGTCTAGATCTACACATCGCTGAATAGATCTGGACGAAAGTTGGTAGAATACTTTCCCAGTCAAACACCATCTTCCTTGCACCCTCGAGGAACTCCAAAAATAACGACAGTCTCCGTTATGTCTGAAACATGGAGCATTCTACACTTTGTTCAAATGGACACAAACTCTAAAGCGACTTAAGGGCAGAAGATCAAGGGTGGATTCTCGTCGGTGGGGACTATTAACATCGACACGAGAGCATCTGGACGAAAGCAAGGTCCATAGAGGCAAAGAAAAACAAGAGAAAGTGTTGACTTCGTCCTACCTATGCCCTCCTCGTTTCTAGACATGGAAACAACATTTGCGACTTCAAGTTCCACTTCAAGTGCTACTTTAGGTGTAACTTCAAGTGCGACTGTACCCATTTCGCAAACAGCTATCCAGCAGTCGTTTGATTGAACACCATTCCCTCTATTCTGGCTCAATCCAACCAAGCAGCCCTCGGAACGCTTCATTCTGGTCACGGAAGCCGCAAACACAATCGCAGTTAAATGATGTTCCTTCCCACTCATCGACCAATCAATTCCTGTACCATGGCACAGATCTACAGCCATCAGGCTTACCCTCTCACCAGCGAGGTGTCTCACGTGGCCATGGCAATGGGAGGAGCTGGCCAAAATTACCCTTTCAGGTACCCAGGGCCGTTACAACAGTCATTTACAACATCCATGTTTAGCGAAAGGCTGTCGCCGGCGATATCTTCAACGCAGCAGCATTCGTTTAGCGGTGTGCGTCCACTCCAACCATCCGTTCCCCTAGGTTTTCCTTTACCGCCGAAACCCATCATCCCTGAATCTTCTAATCCTTTCTTTTTGATGAAGCTAAAAGGAAACATTTCAAAATGTTACGGATGTGAAGGAAACTTTCAAAAAGACTCTCAATCTGTTGATAGCACGGCAGTCATTGGACGTTTAGAGGTGGATTGGTATCCAAATCTGTGCTAAGATGGTACCAAATGTTGGAAGTTAGGAAGAGCACAAAGAAGATACTACCATATTAACATAGCATGGCTGTGCACACGTCGTCCCTGGTTCCATACAGGCCACTTGCAAGGTCTGTTGAGGAGGATGGAGGGGGGCCTGTCTCATGCCAACGGAAGAGCTTATCGCTTTCGTTAAGCAGTGCTTTCCCGGAATCGTAATTGAGTAAATGCCAGGCTGACTTAGGCATTGCCATATTTTCTTTGTACCGTTTTGATGCATAATCGAGTTCGATTCAAGGAACGCTAATCATGTAAACCCGTAATTTGACGAATGATTTGCTACTTATTATTTAGTTTAACGGCCGTTAAAAATAGATAAGTTAATAATAAAAAAATAAACAAAAAAAATAAAGAAATAGATAAAATAAATGAAGCCGGGGGTTCGATTGTTCCTCGAGGATCTCCAGGTAACTTCGGAAACCCTCGGATAATTTTCGATGTATCATCGGAGTATATATTCGGAGCTCGTACACTCTTTGGCAAAATCTTGAAAAAAGAAAAATGGAGACTTGGAAAAACAAGCCTTCAAAAATTCAGGACTCTCCGGGTAACTTCGGATAATCTTCGATTAATCTTCGGTGTATATTCGTAGCTCGTACACTATTCGGAAAATCATTTTTAATAGAAAAACAGATGTTGAAAAATTCCGGCGGAATTCCGGACTCCTAGTTTTCCAGCTTATCGTGCGACCAACTACTCAGTTTGACGCGAGTTTTGCTTTCCGGTTGCGGTTTTAAATTTTCTGGGTTTTTTTTGGACGTCATGGATGAAAACTTTGCCCAAGTGCGACCTATGCCTAAGCGGCAAAGTCAAATGGGAAAAAATTGGACCGTATCACGGTTTGTATGTCATACTCGAGGATGTCTGGTGTCTTTAAATGTCACGCGGATTCGACAAAGAGGACTGTTCTCTTTTCATAAAGAAAGACCAAGAAACGGGGCAAGAAGAGGGATAACCTTATAGGCGCTTTCTGCTTTATTCACTTAACTATCTAGGTAGACTAGATGGTTTGTGAACGCTGAGCAGCAACCAATAAACTCGAAGACTTACATCTTAAAGGCATCATTTGTTTCCCTTGCCGACGTGACAGCTGTATTTCATTTCCGGTTGTCGCTTCTCTTCGCAGGGAATAGATCTGTCGCGGAGGCAGTTGTTTTGCAATCTCAGTTTGGGACTAATACGGCGTAGCATTGGCTACTTATCTTGAAACTGGTCGATAGTCATAAATTTGTCCTCAAAAATCAAAGTCACATTTAAAAATAAAATACACGATAAATTGTAGTTAATGACAGCACTTTTGGTCTCGCAATCTCAATTCGTGACCAGCTCGGCGTGCCATTAGATATTCTAGAGAGATTGGCTGTCTCGACAGATTTGTTGGTGGATAGGAAGTCTCAAGTTTTTCTCAAACTGACTGGGCAGCTTTAGTCACGTAAGAAAACACCGAATGTTTTTATAACGTGTGCGTGGAAAAAAAAACATGTTTGTCAAGTATTCAAAGAAGTTATTAAATATAAAGAGAGAAGTACCAGCGTAGATCTGTTTTCGTTACCTCACAAATTAGCCAAGCACATCCACTCGTTTGGTTCTTTCAAATCGAGTGGATGTCATCGGTCGAAGATTCCTAATGTATAGGATGTATTTGGCTCACACTCCACAGATGATTAGCCTGTTCCTCCTCGCTGATTATATCACAATAAACATGGCTTGCATGTTTCTCTCTGTGCGAGTGGCCCGCGCTTCTGTTGACCACAGGGACCTCAACAGAGAAGAATGAGCGCCTCTCGCTCCAAGGCGCTCATTCTTCTCTGTTCAAACGAGTGGATGTGATTGGTTAATTTTCGGAAGGCGCCTATTCTTCTCTGTTCAAACGAATGGATGTGATTGGTTAATGGGTGAGCTAGCAAAAACAAATCGACAGCGGTTCGTTCCCTTACCTTAAAGACTTTAAATCGACCAATAAGTCGAGAGAAGAACGAAAACATCGAGCGTTTAGAACAGTTTTCTGCGAAAAAATATTCGTAGATGAGACGTTCGCGCTTGATCGTTTTGCCTCTGGGTTTTTTTTCTCTGTTTATATCTTTCAGCCGTGACGAGAATGCCGAAGTTTAGAATACTTAGCAATGGCGACTTGATGCCTGAATACACGAGAGAAGCGAATGATATGTTCAAGAAGAACTTGGAGTTGCAGGACTTGCGTCAAGCAAAGGAAAAGCTAATGTGTTAGAGGCGTTACCTCACCAAACAGAGAATTAAATGGCCATCTAAACCCGAAAGCAGTAATTTATATGAACAACGTTGCTTAAAAAAAATTATACAGATTCTGGCAGCAAATGTCTGTAATGAACTTAAAAGTATAGAAGGGCAGCGCTTTCGCAAGAGTCTACGATCGCGCTTGAACGTGTGGCGCGGACTGACAGCGCATAGAGCGGCAATCTCGCAAGTACTCGTTCGGATTGCGCTTGAATGCGTGGCGCGCGCGTCAAATGTAACGCTTGGATCATAAACGAGACAGTCGAGAGCTTTTCTCGGCGCGACTCCGATCGATTTGCTACCATTCCCTAACATAAGTCTCAAAATTCCTTGACAGAGACAATAGAAATCACTGTATACCAGTGTAAAGTCCTTCAGCAAAGAAATTCGTGTACTTGTTCCATGTCACCAGCGATGCTGACTTTTGCTGACTAGCGAAAGGAACACTTTCCCTTGAATTCATCCCTTGAAAGTATAGTTTGAGGAACTCGACGAGTCGTTTTTATGAAAGTTCAACGAGCAAATATTTCTCCAAAGAGTCAAGGCTGCCCAGCTCGACTGCTAGAATGTCTTGAGGCCCTAATAACTCAGAAGGAAACAAGTTTATTGGATATTCTTGATCCCTTCTTCACTGTTTTACTTTTCGAAAGTGTCCCATCAACGAATTTCACTCGCAATGTAAACGTATGCACTGATTATATCACAAGAAACATGATTTGCATATTTCTCTCTGTGCGAGTGGCCCGTGCTTCTGTTGACCACAGGGACCTCAACAGAGAAGAATAAGCGCCTTCCGAGGGAGAGGAACACGCTAATCTTCCCTAGAGTGTGAGCCAATCACATCCAGTAAATTAGGAATCTTCGACCAATGACATCCACTCGATTTGACCTAACCAAACGAGTGGATGTGATTGGTGAATTTGTGAATTAAAAAACGAGTGGATGTGATTGGTCAACTTGTGAGCTAACGACTACAAATCCTGTCTGTTACTTTGCATTTGCCTTGATTAAAAGTAAGAATTTAAAAATTTGCAATCAAGAAATTTAATTGAAAGAGCAAATACATCGAAGACACTGAGTGTTGTAACCTGTTTTATAAGAATTCATAGACGTGTGGCACGATCGTTTTGCCTTGGTGGTTTTTCCTCCAGTTTATGGCGAGAAATGCATGCTGAAGTTTAAACTTCTTACTTATGTAGACTCGATGTTTGGCGACGCGAGAGACGTGGATGAGATGTTCAACAACAATTCGGAGCAGCAGGAGAAGCGCCGAGAAAAGAATGAGCCGCAACTGATTAGCAAACCTCCCGAAGAGGTAAGCATACGAACAAGTTATGCTAAAATTTTGCAAGGCTAAGGTCCTGACCTCGGTTTCTATCCTTTGTTTTGTTTGTTAAAACATCAGCAAAACTAACTGGTCCATTGTGCTCTTAATTGCATCGCCCAAGGGCTGAAAATGTTTACGACCGATTTTGGTCGTCCTCGAGATAGAAGCGTCGTCGCGAAATCTGTAAGTCAGATCGCAGTGTTACTGATAAGTGGCACTTGCACTGAGAATTACTCATCAAAATTGTATCTAAGATCGATGGGAAAACGTTCACTAGGTTTGTTTACTTGTAATTGAATAACATACGACCTTGTGAACTGACCTCTTCTTATTTCGATTTATTTCGATTACTTTTTTCGATCACATTTTTTCGGGTCCATAACTTGATATAGCCACGCGAGATGTTACGAGAACACGAGAGAAGCTTTTGAATCACCAGCCGAAGGCAAGTGAATTATAAGCTTTCCGAACAATATAATGCATATTTTCAACAACAACAACAACAACAAGCCTTTATTTCATCTCGAATTTAAAATAGCAAAAATAACATGCTAATATCTCCAAGAAAAGAAATAAATAAACAAATAAATAAAATGAATTAGTTGAATTAGATGAATTAGATGAATACATAAGACACAATATATGCAATTAAGTAATTGATACAATAGGATAAACATTTCAACTATTTACAGAATGGACAGCAGTCAGTATCAAATTCGAAATTACGAATAGCCGATTTAAAAGCTCCAACTAGTGTTGGCAGTGACCTGGTCGTGTTGGGAAGGGAGTTCCGTAGTTTGCTACGATAGTAAGATAGAGTGCAGGGCATATGTAGTAGTAGTGACATGAGGGATAAAAAGAGAATGTGTACCACTAGTATGTAGATTGATGCTACATCTACATCTACTTTCTTACTTTGCAAAGCCTTACAGCATACAAGCGAAGGGTCATACAAATAAAATATACAATATATACATGACGATATTTTTAAAATAATGAAATAATAATTACAATAATAATAATAATAATTACCATTATTAAATACAAGTGAAGGGTCATACAAATAAAATATACATATATACATGACAATATTTTTAAAATTATAAAATAATTACTATAATAATAATTACCTAGTTATCTCAATTTTCTACCTATACATGCTATTGAAGTATCGAAGGATAGCATCTTTAAATTTAGCAGCACTTGGCTGGCATACAACACTTGCATGTAATGAATTCCAGTCTGTTATTGTTCTAGGGAAAAAGCTATATTTCTAAGAATCAACACGAGTTTGAATTTGAATAAAAGAATATTTATGACTAGGTCTCAACGATCTAGATTGTTTCACTACTTTGGGTGGAATGTCAAGAGCTATCTGCTTATTTAATATTTTATACATAATTGTAAGTCTATTAACAGTCCGACGTAGAGATAGGCTGTCCCATTCGAGTTCCTTTATTAGCGTAGATACACTCTGGTGACGACTATGCACACCAGTAATGAATCTTGCAGCCCTTCTTTGAATTGTTTCCAATTCATCTATATTTTTTTTGGTGTTGAGGGTCCCATGCTGCTGTTGCATATTCCATAAGTGGTGTGACCAATGACTTACATGTTTTATCCTTAACATCCTGAGAACACTTTCCCAAATTCCTTCTAATAAATCCAAGGGTTGAATTAGCTTTTTTTGACACTTCAGCAACATGTACATTCCATCTTAGATCTTCAGAGAGGTGGACCCCCAAATAAGGATGTTCATCTGCTGGTTTCAATGCTACACCCTTGATATTGTAATCAGAAACTAAGGGGCTTATGAGTAGTTTTCTAGTTATTTTAAGCTCGTAGCACTTCTTGATGTTGAAATTCATCTGCCATCTGTCAGACCATGTTATTAAGTGATTCCGATCTCCTTGGAGAATCTCTACATCCTTCTGTGAATTTATACTCCCGTATAAAAGGCAATCATCTGCAAGCAGCTTGATATTTGATTCAATATTCTCCCCAATATCATTAATATACAGTAGGAACATTAATGATATTGTAGGAACATTAATGGATGCTGTGAGTTTTTGGACTAAACATATTAGTAATATATTCCAGTGCCAGCCCATTAAGAGATTTGTATACTAATGTAAGGATGTAATGTACACGCCCATTAAATAGTGGGCTCTCTGATGCGATTAAGCCACTCGGGACGTTAAAAGAACACGAGGAAAGCTTACAAATCGCTTCCCTTCAGCTCATGATTTACAAGCTTTCCAACATCTACGAGGTTTAATCATTTTATAGAGTCCAGAATAATGTCTTCTATAGCTCAAAAAGAGCCCAAAAACAAATGTGTACTATTACTTTTATGATATAAATGATTTACATGTGGGCTTTATAACGCAGTAAGTCTGACAGTGCGTACTATGTTCATTTGTTATAAGACGTGAATGGAATAGAATACAATAGCATAGATTGTTTGTTAATGGCTCAATATCACAATTACAATTGGTCTGAGTCAAATTTTACTGGGGAAAATAAAATGTATGGAAACCTAATTACAAGAACCAAATAAATACAGGTGCTGTAAATGATTATTTTAATACCTTGAAATATACTGTGCTAACAATGGCAAAATTTCTTTATGTGTTCATTAAATTTTCGTACAATGCTATTTTTAAGGGGTCACTTCTGACCCCATAAGAGAAAAAAATCGCCAAAAAATCGCGTTACTTCCGTTTGACGCCAAATTGGGCACACAGGAAGTAGACAGATTTTGCCGAATTGTAGGGAAGACACTTTAATTCAGCATTCATGACAAATTTTTGCGTACTCACTTCGCGATTTGTGCGACTTGTGAGCGATGGCGTCTGCAGCGAAGAGACCGAGATCGGCGAATTACTCTGTGGAACAGGATTTAGAAATAATATTTGCGGGAGATGAAGATCATTTGGGAATGTCTAGTGACGAGGAAAGTGAAATTGACCGAGAACTGGATTACCAGAGCGGAATTTCAAGGTAAGCGATATATTAACTTTCGACCGCGTGATGATGCTAGTGGTACGAAAATGTGGTCTTGAAATACGAGGAAATACTCTTCTGGTTTCTTTCATACGTGTGATTTCTTGCCAGTTTCATGAAATGTATCCATAAATTCACACATGAGAGTGAAAAGCGGCTTTCTGAGCGATTTTAGATCAAGCGACGCTAAAATATTCGGGCGAGGATCGAGATGGCTCTGATGTCACGTTGCCATTGAGAAATGCGATCGCGTTTATGATTTCGCAACGTACGTTATTGCTTTTTTCCTGTTTTATTTGGCAAAATGTTGAATCCCAATTGCGAAAAAGCAAATATTTATTTTGTTCCTAGTAGTGAGGAACAAGATCAAGAAGAATTTGAAACAGAAGAAGAGGAGGGGATGGGTTTAGACAGTTCTGTGGATGTGCCTGAGGCTACTGGTGTGTAATTTTTTTTTCCACTTGGCCCAAATGTAGCCCATTCATTAGTAATTTTGAATATATAGAAACATATAATATATATTCATGTTTGTAAGTTACTACCACATGAAAAATCTTTCCACTATATATTTTATGTTGAAGATACAAATAATTATTATAATAATTATTATGCTTGTACAGCTCCTGGTGGCTCTGCTGCTTCTGCTGCTGTACCTAACCCTGTTGCTGCCCCTGCCCTTCCTCCTGTCGTTGTTCCTGCCCCTGCTGCTTTTCCTGCTGCCTCTGCCGCTGTTCCTGGCCCTGCCCATGTCCCTGTAGCATGTTGTCACACTGCTCGTGCCCCTGCTCCCCCCCTGTTGTACGTGGTAATGCCCGTGGCCGTGCCTAACGTGGAGGTCGTGGTGGTAACCATTGTAATGGTGCAGATGCAGCTTCTGATCCAGGTAATGTTCCGTACAAATCCTATGAGGATCCAGATGTAGGTAATAACCTCCCTGAATTCAAACCTCCATGCCCGGTAGGTATTAACTTTGAGCAACGTGTTCTTCATAACACCATGATGAAGGCTGTTGAGTTTTTCAACCTTTTTCTCGCAGCAGAAATGATAGACAGTATTTTTAGAAATACTAATGATTACGCTAATCAGCATATTTTTGAAGGGACTCATCAGGCCTATGTCAAGTCAGATGGCAGTTGGCAAGATGTCACCCCAGACAAGATCAGAAAGTTAATTGCTTTACTCATTTACTTTGGTCTTGTCAAGGTGCTGGGTAGTGTTGAAAAATATTGGAGTAAGAAGTCCCTGTATAATGGTCTCTGGGCAAGATCAATCATGCCAAGACTTCGTTTCAAAACACTAATGGCTCTCCTTCATGTTGTGGATCCTGCAACTGAGGTCCAAGGAGAAAATTTACGTGAGGTTGAGTCTTTTGTTAATGTTGACAGGTCTGACCAGATCTTGGCAACAAATAATATCCCGCGTAAATGTAGGAGGTGGTGGAAGACTTTATTTTACCATCTTATTGATATTGCAGTTGTAAATAGTTTTGTCTTATTCAGAGAGCACCAGGTAAACAGTCCTGATGATGAAGCCCTTCACAGGCCAAAAGACTACTCACTTGTTAGTTTCTGGGCGGAGATGGTGCGTCAACTTTGCGGCTTCAAGGAGTAGGAGCCGGCCCCATCACAGCTCCTAAATGTATTTTTCCCATTTCTATTGTTATTACTACATTTTAACTATGCTGTTGTTGCTACACTTTTTACAAGTTCTGTTCTAAAAAAAATGTCACAAAAATACCCCCCCCCCCCCCCACAAAAAAATACAATAATTTATGACTCAGGAATTGTTTGAGACAACTAATGTGCTATACCTTTTTGACTTATTCATCTGTAGGAACTTGCCAAGGGGTGGCAGGGGGTGTGTTGAGGGCCTATGACTTCATATGGAGGCAGAGTCGCCGAGTGGTCAGTGCGTTAGACTCGTCATCTGCTACTCTCGGGTTTGAGTCCCGCTCTGACCACCGCCAGGATTTGTTTCACGGTAGCTCCGAGTTCAAATCCTCTGCTACGCTTGTAAATAGCCGACTGTTATGCCTCCGGCCAGGTGGGATTCTTAACAATTTATGTTCATTTTGAATTATTTGTTTCTGTTGTTTATTGTGGGCCTCCTGGAAAGTAGCTTTTCACACATTGTTGAGGAGTCAATGGCCAGGTATTACTTTTTAATTAATGTGTGATTCTGAATTATGTGTAGTTTCTTTCAGAAGTAGTCATTCTACAAGCCCTAATGATAGTTGGAGAGAGACCGCAGCTCATGAAATAAAGTGACTGATCACTCTTCTCATTTAATGAGGCTTGTCAAGATTGGTGATGTTGACAAGTCTTGGAACATAAAGACCCTATATCATGGTCTCTGGGCAAGAGCAATCCTATCCAGAACAAGATTCAAAGCCCTAATGGCTATGTTGCATGTGGTAGATCCTGCTAATGAAGATAAGTCACGTAAGTAGCATAGAGTTGAGTCCTTTGCTGATTATTTTAAATCCGGGTGTCTCACCCTGTACCAACCCAAAGAAACTTTAGCTATTGATGAGCATATGGTTAAGTCTCACCACAGGTCTGGTACACTTTAGTATATCAGAGACAAGCCCACCAAATGGGGAATTAAGTTGTGGGTATTAGCTGACAGTACCAATGGTTACACTGTAGACCTCATTGTCTACATTGGTTAAGCTGCAGGGTAGGTAACTGGTGCATTTGGGTTGGGTTATGATGTAGTGATGAAACTTCTGAGGCCTTTTCTAGATAAGTGTTACCATTTATTCGTGGATAACTTTAATCTATACCTTGGTCAAATTGTTCAAAGATTTGTTTGCCCAGGGAGTCCTTGCCACTGGTACCATCTTGGAAACCAGGAGAGACTTTCCATGTAGTACACTCAAAAACAGTAAGGAATGGGCTATGAGAAATGAAAGGGGTAGCATGTGTTGGGAAAGGGATCCTCCTTGTTTGGCACTCCAGTGGATGGATAACAAAGTTTTTTCAACATTAACAGCTATCCCTCTCACTCCCAAGGGTGCCAATTTAGGAAAATGCCCCAGTTGCCCATGGGGTTCAGGTATCATGGTGATGTCTGAAAGGCAAATTTGAGGTGCCATATAACTTTAGCAAAATAGTGAGTGAACCAGGCAATTTCAGACTAAGCAATGCAAACAAACTTTATTCTTCAGAGATTGAAGTTTTCATTTATGATAAAAAACATCTCCAATATAAGAAAATAAGTCAACAAAACAAACCTCAAAATCATGCAACGTGCATTTTGAATCAATGAATGACAGTATATATGCTGTTTCTATGAGTAATTTCTCCATAAGAGGAGAGTAAAGCAATACTATACTACGGAAATATTTACAGTAAAAATGATCAAGTTGACAAAAACAGAAACGAAATGTACTGGTACGTCTTCCAAGTGTTTTTTTTTTTTTTAACCAAAGCAAGAGTGTTCATTGTTCGAGACGTTTGAATTTCATGCCACATTACGCTTCGGTGTTATGGTTCTTGAAGCAATCCAAACAGAACCTCTCGCCACATGAATTGCTTCCCATCCTGCAGAAAGTTGTATTTCTTCTTTTTAAACATCTTTTGCACCTTCCCTTGGTCATTTTTACGGGCCAGTGTCCAGTATGAATGGTTCCTTCTTGAACGGCATGTTGTCGTGATGAGAACTTGCCGATCAGCATCTTGACCATTTCGATGCGAAACTGAAGTTGTGTAAAGGTTGGATGATTATCCGCAATTTTCATCAAAATGTGTGCATTTACAATGCTAACATCCAAGCAAAACCATAACAGATACTGCCACCATTTATTCGCCTGTCTCGATGTACCATAATATTGTCTCATTTGATCACTGTGATCGACTCTCCCCTTGTACTTTTTGTAGGTTTTTACTACGGGAAGAGAAGGAACTTTGAAGTACGTTCCATCCTTCTGTTTTCTGCATACGCTTTCATTTCCATTTGGATTGCACTGAGTACTGAGAAAAGCCACGACTTTCTTGTCCTTCCACAAAGAAGCTACAACATCACCTTTCCGACGAAAGAGAGATTCGCCACGACAAAGCACTTTCACTGTGGGCTTGTTGGCTTTCAAGGCCGACGGAAAGTCAGTTCGGTTTGCACGTGTTTTTCCGCAAAAGTAAAGTTTGTCGGAGAGCAAATCTTCGGCCAGTCAAACTGAAGTGAAAAAATTATCGCAAAAGATGTGATGTTTTCCCTTCAGATCGCTGACAAGGTCACAAACAACACAATTTCTGAGACCGTGTTCAGGCTGGCCACCATCTTTTTTTCCTGTGTACACTTGCATGGCACCCATGAAGCCATTTGTCGCATTGGCACGGACCCATACTTTTATTCCACGCTTCACGGGCTTCATGGGCATATATTGTTTGAACCCAAGTCTTCCTTTATATTTCACCATTCCTTTATCGATTGAAACATATTTCAATGGCCGGTATTCTTCGCGGAAAGTGCTGGGAAGTCTATTCAACAAAGGACGCACCTTGAAAAGCTTATCGTAACGTGGGTTATTTCGCGGTAACATGTTCAAACGATTATTCAAACTGAGATATTGTTGAATCTTCTCAAAGCGATTCCTTGGCATGACTTTTTGAACGGTTGGGACACCAATAAAGTTGTCTTTAGACCAGTACATTCTTGTTTCCGGCAAGGACTTGATCCCAAACAAAATATTCAATGCAAAGAACGCTCGCATTTCTTCGCAGGTTGCTGCATACCACCTCGGGTCCGGCTTTGTTTGAATGCACTGTTCGGCATGACGATTGGTTTCCTCCACAATTTTCTCGAACAGATCCTCTGGCCAAAGAAGGAGAAAGAAATCCAAAGCTGTTCCATCTTCTGGAACACGCGAAGTTGGACCAGTGCATTCGACAAATTCTTCAACATGGACGGGCAAGTCATCTGTTGTCCAGCGTTGGTCGATATCCTCTTCGCTTTCGCTCTCACTACTGCTCCCGCTTTCGCTTTCCGAAACAGAAATATCTGATTCTTCGCTTATCTGCTGTCGTAAAGCTCTTGCTCTTTCTACTTCTTCAGTTTCAAAACCTCAAAATTCGTCTCCATCAGAGTTGGATGCCATAACAATACAAGGCTTTGGAAATTTCACTATCTTAGGTTTAATGGTCGATTATGAAAAATTTTACCATGGGAGTCCACCGCGATTTTTGTGTCAAATGAAACCTAATGACATCTCCTATTGGCTTAAAGACAAAGGAGGGCTTTTTCTCATTTATATCACATGTTAGGATTGGTTAATAGGGACGCATTTGCAAAGTGCCATATGGCACTCTTGGGAAAATGTGACAGTCACGCCAGAGTGCCATATGGCACTCTTGGGAGTGAAAGGCCTATAGAGAAGGCTAATGATTATGGTCTGGTCAACAGAAAACAAACGAGTCTGGTGTGTGGAACACTGAGGAAGTATCACAACCCAGAGGTATATTTAAGTACAATAAGTTTCTGAATGGGTTGACCAATTTGACCAAATTCTAACAAGAAATAGTGTACTGTGTAAGTCCAGGAAGTTGTGGAAAACTTTGTTTTACCATTTAATTGATATGGCTGTAGGAAATGGCTTTATCCTTTTCAAAGAGTATCAGGCTCAGTTTCTTGATAATGATGCTGTAAAAAGGCCCTCTAATTATTCTTTGACTGATTTTTGGGAAGAAATTGATCGGCAATGCAGTGATTTCCCTGATTACAGTAATCCACTGGTGAATACCACGGTGGAATCACATGTTAATAATTAAGTTAAACGTGTTTTTATCAAATAATCTTCCATAACCTATACCTATGAGGATAAGTGACTTTTACCACAAGTTTAACACCATTTCCTACTTATTTTATGTTTTAAAGTTATTTTTTTTGGGAAAGTCTTGGGTTTCAATGATTAGATTTGTTTTCCTGAAAAGCCCATTTTATATACTTTAAATGAGATATGGTGGGTGTTATTGCTGTAAATATTTGTTGAGATATTAATTAAAAGCTGAATGTGGAAATCATTGCATTTTTTTAGCTGTTCTGTTTGAGTTAACTGATGGAAACCATCAATTCTTGATAAACTTAGCAGAAAATTTGTTGCACAGAGGTTTTGATATTCAAAACAAGTAACAGGAATCAGGGTTAAAAGAAAGTTTAATTAACAAGGTGAAACTAATTATATTAATCATATTTCTCAATCTGTAGATCTTTTGTGACAGCTGGACCTCCGGCATTTGCCCCATCAAAAAGTAGAATTGTCAAAGTGACCTACTTAGAACTGTGACTAAATATATGAACTCCATATATTCATTGTAACTGTGACTTGTGTAAGGAAAAAGGAGGCACTGGGCCAGGAGAATGGAAATGGGTCATCTGTAAATACAAACCTAGGAATGCCATTACCAACAGCAGACTTCATAGAGAAATCTCCTTACAGCTGTATTGTATCAATGAAGCTACTTTATCCAAATGGTAAATGGCTCCATTGTACACTGTAACCTTGCTCTCCTTTCTTGTAGAAAAAGCCCTGATTAAGATTAAAATTTTCACATATGATGCACGATTAAAATTTTCATTCCTAGAGTTAACTCTTTACAAGTGTTAGTTTATTATGGCTATAAAGATTTGGTTAGGACGTTTAAGTGTGCACACAACTATAGATTTTTTTTAAAAAATTGATGTCTCTCTTTAGTAATCTTGCTTTATTACATGAACAGGTTCAAAAACAAAACAAGGTTGGAGGAAGTGAAAATGCTAAATACAAGGGCTCACAGTTCCTAATCTTCCAGTTATAATAAGTAGGGATGCACAGCTTCCTGTACAGCAACTGCCTTGCACTCCACCATGCCTGGTTCTTGAGGAGAATGTATGGAGGTGAGATTCCACTAATGTTTTCCTCCCCTGAGAAGCCTGTAGTTGAAGTCAGTGTCCCAATGAGTTGTAAGTGATGACTGAGTAATTGAACTATAGGAGGAAGATGATTCATTTTATTCCCCCTTTCCTAAATGCTTTTCAAAAAGTCCTGAGAACAATTTTTTTGGTGTTGCAGAAAGTTTCCACTTTTTAGGAGTTGTAAGTCATGATGCATTGTCCAGTTCTCTTTATATAATGTAACAAGTTTCAACCATTTGCTCCTCTTTTGGAGCGTAGTGATGTAAAACGTAAAAGGTAAGGAAAAACTGTGTAACCAGTCTTGTTACTACTACATCTGCAACATATTTGTCACTATCCAGTTCTGGACTTCTTTTAACATGGATTCTTGTTCTGCAAAGCTCTTATCCAAGCATCTTTGTTCAAAAATTGCTTTCCCTCAATAGCCAGACAAAACGTTTCCACTCCTTACTCTCCAACATATTTGTATAACTATGATCATTTACAATCAAACTAATCACAGGGGGGGGGGGATGATGATTGTAACCATGCATATGTGTAGTAGGGTCAACATTTCTGACTAAATGTGTACACCCTAATTAAAAAACAATTACTCTCCAACATATTTATATAATTATGATCATTTACAATCAAACTAATCACAGGGGGGGATGATGATTGTAACCATGCATATGTGTAGTAGGGTCAACATTTTTGACTAAATGTGTACACCCTAATTAAAAAACAATTGTTCAGTTTATTTGTTTGTGGCAGATTTAACATTCACGTGTTAGAAGCACAGAGCGGGCCCCATTGCTATGGCAAAGCATCACTTTAATGGGGAAAATTTGGTAGATTTAAAATTTGTTAGTAGAGACTTAACACCAAGAGTACCCAACTTATTTCACCAAAGTCTGTTGAATTATTTAGTACCTAGGGAAAAGCCTTACTATTTGGTCATGAAAATATATAAAGATTGAAAAAAATTAAACAAGGTAGATAATATTAGGAAAATTTACTCTATCAGCATCCTTCTTTTTGGTTTTTCTTTTTGCCCAAGAGTGTATGTTTGCTGTTTTGGGTAGAACCAGCTACCAAAGTACTGTTTGTGCTTAGTGGCAGCATTCCTGACCTTCTGGCACTTGGAACACTTTCAGGGTTCCAAGCAAGCTCTGTCTATCTCTTTGGTGGAACCACTGAGGTCATTTGATCTTATTCTTTCCTCCTCCTGTAACTCAACACACTAGCAGGAATGACAGTAGAAAGGTTAAGAGGAAAGGGGCACTTCATCAGAAGGTGGCAACTGGTTGGATGGCAAAAAGTTTCTGCTTTTTAACAGTGGTTTTTTTTTAACACACTTTTGATTTGCCAGCCCTGTTGAGCAGCAAGTCAAAGCTGTGCTTCTCCTGGTCCACACCCCGGCCTAGTGAAGATGCAGTGCAGGTAATATCCATCTTGGATTGCTGTAAATGGGTTTGGGGAGAGTTATTCTCTGATTCAGGACTTCTTCCTCGTGCTTTTTTGAATACTTGTTTGCCTAAAACAACACAGTGCTGGTCAAGCCCTCATTTGATTAACTTAAAAGTAATGCTGGGTTTCAAAGTTATCTTTCTTTGTGGGCGTAATGATGTAAAACATCAAGTGACAAGTAATAACCAAGGATTGCTAATCATTACATTTGATTGACTGAAACCTAATAGACAGAGAAAATCTAAAATGTTTTTTTAAAATTTGATTGGCTTCAAACCATAACATCCTTGATTTAAAATTAGATGAAACTTACCACTGAATTAGTGTCCTGATTTATTTCCATATGCTTCCCATTATAGGAATGCTTTTCAGCTGGATTCTTGCCTGTTGCTTCACATGAGCACATTTGATGACAGCTTCCCTAATTTTTTTAATATTTAACACCAATGTCCATCACATTATGGTGTTCCCACTTTGCTTCATTGTTGGAGTCAGGCCAGGAAGCAGGTCCTTTTCTTTGTCTCAGGAAACACCTCTTGGTGCTTTCAACCCCAGGAACAACTGAGGACTTTTTGGTGCTCTTAATTTACCCAGGACCAGTTGAAGTTGATTTTGAGGTGGAAATGCAATGGGTCGTCTCTCATACTCACTCATTTGGTCCCGCAGCTTTTATTATTTTGGACACTTTCTGATATGAGAACTCAGAGCACCCAAATAATCCTTTAACCTGACCAGACCTGACCCTAACCACTTTGTCATAGCTGGGCATATTTTTTGGGCTAACTGCTGAGTCATCAGAAAGATACTGAAGGTTTGCAGAGATCCATGGAAGAGGCTGCTCCCCAGTATAAGCAACTGTTGGGTTGTCAGCTTCTTCTGTTTAAGGTTCTTGGTAAAAAAAATGTATATACATTAGGTTAGAAGTTCGCCTGTAGGGAAATTCAAATACCTAAAATACAGTGGAATCCTGTCAGCACAAGAATTAAATTCATAAAAAATAGAAAATAGACTGAAATACCTTGTATGAAATAAATATGTTTAAACTTTTATTATTTATCCGCATCCAAATAAATAAGTATTTATCTCATCTAAACTTAAACAATATAATTGTAGATTGAATTCATTAGGGAAAAAAATTAACTCACAAGGGATAAAGTGATGTACATGGATGTGAAGAGACTCTAAAGATGTAAAGCCTCTGGCACAGTGAAGTACTGGCAGCTGTATACCACCCTTGACTTTTGTCCCAGTCTGAGAATGTAGCTGTACAGTATCAGGGTTGCACAGTATGTTTCTGCTCAGATTCTTATATTCCTCAGATTTTGTCACTATCTAAAAGTGGCACACCCAGGGTGTCTTTGCCCTGAGGCCCAGAGCATGACCCAAGGAGATTTGAAAGCAACATGGTCGTCACTTGAACACCTTGGGTTTTCTGGCAAACATGGGAAGACAGCTCAGCTCTTTCTTGGTAAGGCACCTGATGATGTCTTGTTCAGATGGATTGTGGATATTTAATTGTGTGGGCAGGCTCAGAAGCGTTTAAGCCCTTTAAAGCAGGTTGAGACCTTTGTTGCTCCATTCAAGCATGCATTGGGATAGGCGGGCCATGAACATTACATGGAGAGGATGTGACTCTGTGGTACAGCTAGCCTCCAGGCGACCCATGAAGTGCCACACATCCTAGCAGACAACTGCTTATCCCTTAGGGGGGGAAAGAGAACTTACAGTCCTCTTACCCCCACAGCAGTCTCTGTTGGTGGATAGGAGTACTGGTGGTGCAACATTAGCCCGTTTATTGCATTCCATGATTCCATTTCAGTGCTCGACCTTTACTTTTTGACTTGCTAGTCTGTAGGCTAGTGAGGTTTTAAAATTTACTAGCCAATAGTCGATAGCTGGTAGCTAAGCCTGGGTTGAACTTTTGCTCTTGCTGCACACTTGCTGAGCTCGACCAAAGGCAAGTGTAAGCATGAATTGACCACGTTCGTTATATCTATATTCTAGCATTGCTGATTTTGGCTCTGAGGCTTTCAAGACAAACTTGTACATTTGGTGATTGTTTCAAGTCTCATTTGTGAATTAAGAGCCAAAAGGAACTTGATATGTTTGCTATTTGTGGATTGCTACTGTGGCTACAGGGGAGGCTATTGAGGGGGGGGGTAGTATGTAGGTCATTAAATAAGAACAAGTGAATAAGACACTACAATATTATCTATTTGACATAGTTTATTGGTATAAATTAAGTACTTACAACTGTGAAAAAGTGTTCAATGCAGCTTAAATTGAACATGTAAAACCTAAATATCATTTGAAAATACAGGAATAATGGTAAAATTGGAATAAAGTTTAAGCTTGTTTTTTATACTCTTCTATGAGCTCTGTGGCTGCCTGCTTTCCATAATCTTTCTCATTCAGAACAAAACCTAGAAGGCAGTCAAAGGACAAATGTTCAAGTCAGTGCTCAAAGATTTAAAATTGTGGATTACCAACAACCCTATACAGTTGATTATTGTGTTAATGTGGAGTTCCATAATCTAAATTCTGACAAAAATTTCAACCAAGGAGAGTGCAGTAGTTTGTTTGACCATGCATACTGTACCTAGATTGCCAAAGATTGAGTCACCACTTAGAATGTCTTCCCCTTCCCTTACTAGAGACAATCAATCAAAATGATGAGACACAGTTCAAAGTGATAATGTAAGCTTAGTTAGCAAGAAAAATAATTCTGTGAAAGACTGTCACTTCATAAAAGAAATATCATCATGATGGCCTGGTTACTGCCAAAGAAGAAAATATATTAGTTTTCTCAAACACTTCTTACCTTTAATGACATTGATGATTGCTAGGTTAAGTTGCTGGTACCCTTTTGGTTCCTCCACCTTTCATATCTGAGATTTGTTTTGAAAAGGTATCCAAGAATGCTGTTAGCTCTCCTGCAGTCTTGGTGGAACTTAAGGCAGTGTTTCTGTGTCCAGCATACCAGAATATCCCAGATTCTGGATGAAGTTCAGTCATCTAGAAATACAACACGAAAATGATTGCTTTTGATTGCTTATGCATGGTATTGGAAGTAAGAATAATTGTTAAAATGTCTTTAAAACTGTTTCTACAACTTAAACATCATTGTAAAGGAAATCTTAATTTAATTTGAAGTAGAAAAAGCTTTTAAAATACATCAGTTAGGCAGTTGTGTGCCACAGTTCAAAACACTCAATAGTCAGAGGAACATTGCACTTTCCACAGTAAATACGGCCACGGCTTCCACAGCCACAAGCACAGTAACCTCTTTGTTCTCTTTTCTTAGGCCAATGTTCTGCCTTGTCAAACCTTGGTCCTGGGAGTCCAGAGGGCCTCCCAACTTTCTTTCTTCCTGTAAATTTTCCACACAGAGAGACCACAAGCTCATCTCTGAACACCTTCTGCTTTCTTGAGTTATGATCTCCCCTGAGAAAACACTCACAAATCCATGCATTGACAATTGCCATGTCCAACATCTGCATAAACACAGGCATCCACCATTTACTAGACTTCCTAGAACATTTGTAATATGACAGATGTTGATCATTTGTATCCACTCCTCCCATGTACTTGCGGTAGTCCACCACGACTGAGGGACACTGCTTGATAACACCTTCCACATGACCTTTCTCTTTTCTCCTGACATCTTCTACCCCTGGCTTTGCCATAGTAGACAGCACATATACATCCTTTGTATCCTTCCACTTCAGTGCAAAAAATCTTGGTTCTTTCATCATCCACTTACTCTCTCCAGTTTTGAGTCTGGCCATGTGAAGTTGATGAGGAAACCCCACCCGGTTTGGTCTGGTCGTCCCAGTACAAAAGATTCCTTGCTCAAGAAGTGAACTGGCTAATGACAAACTTGTATAAAAGTTATCAAAGTACAGCTTCCAGGGAATACCCCTTGGAAGAGAAGTACAAAGATCAAGGACAACTTTCTCTCCAAGATTTGCTCCTGGATTATCAGTTTTTCCAGTATAAATTTTGAAGTGGAGAAGGTAGGCCCTAACTGAATCCACTAACTTCCAAACCTTGATACCCCATTTGGTAGGTTTATCTTTCATGTACTGTTTGAACCCAATTCTTCCCTTGAATGGAATCATTCCCTCATCTACACTGTTTTGCTGGTGTGGTGTCCAGTTGTCCTGAAAATTTCTGTTGAGAATATTCAAAACGTTTCGAATCTTATGAATTTTGTCATGACCTGGCTGGCCAGCAGGGATGGCAGAGCCATTGTCAGCACAATGTAAATTATGGAGCAATTCCTCGTACCTTTTCCTCGGGAAAACATGTTTTATGCCATCAACTGAAAGAACTGTACTGTTTGACCAGTAATCATAAAGATCAGGTACTTGTTTCAAGCCCATCCAAATTGTTACTCCCAGAAATGCTCTTATTTCCTCAGCAGAAGTGTCAACCCAATTGACAGCTTCTTTCCCACGTGCATATCGGTTGGTTTCTGTAACCAAAACTTCTATCAAATCCGGTGTAAAAAAGCGATTAAATATATCTCCAGCATTTTGTTCATCGCCAACAACGAAGGTTGGGCCAGGATGTTTTCGAAAAGGAGGGAGGTCTTCCACTTCAAGTTCTTCATCTGACCACAACACAGCTCCGCTTTCATCATGTTCAACCAGTCGATCGATCAACTCTTGTTTTCTGCCTGTTTTTGAAAGATTTCTTCGACCCAACTCTTCTTTGAGTCGCTGAAGTGTCCACTCGTGATAGTTTGATTCTTCTTCCTCATCCGTTTCCTCATTTTCAGGCTGCAGAAGTTCATCAAGCACATTTTCTTCATCACTTTCGTCACTATAGTAAACAGACGCCATTTTGATTCCGGATAGTTGAGGGTAACCTGTGAACTAGTTTCCCCAGTCTCCTGCGTTCATTTCGTGACACAAGAGCTCTTGCAAGCCAAAATTTCGGAAAATTCTTAGGTCAATATAACTGTGTTTAATCTCAGTGCTGAAAAACCCTACAGGGGTATATTTCTTTAAAACCGTTTTTTTAAATATCTACCTCTTGGCTGCCAACAGTGAAAATTTCAAACAAAAATCTTAAAAACTGATTTTTTTACAATTTTTTGAAAATTCCTTGTAAAATGTCTCAAAAAAAACTTGGTGGTTTTAGGGTTAATTTCCTTTCTCATTCTTTTAAATTAAAACAATATCATATAGTAAAACATGGTCAGTGTCGAAATTCCGATAGCTCAGAATTAAACTCATCACCAATAGATGAGCTTGGGGAAGGTGCCTTGGTTTAGGTGGAGCCATGCTTGATGCCAGCCAGGCTTGCAGGTATCCATGGCAACCACCTGGCACTGTCACACTGATAAATCAGTGGAAATACTTATCAACCAACAGACCCAGAAGATACCGGTCCGAGGGATGCAGTGCAATGTTGTGATAGGTGGCCTCGACGTCAAACTTTGCCATCAGAGCCCCACGACCAAACTTGGAGACCATAGAAAGAATCTGGTCAACCGTAATGTATTGCAAGGAAAAGCCTGGGCCCATGAGAAACGGCTGATCTGCAAGAAAAGGAAGAGCAATGCTTGCGCTACACGCAACGCCTTGGGACGTCCCAATGGCGAGACTGCTTGACGTGAGGGCTGGTGACGAAGCAGTTGACATTAAAGGCGAAGAAAATGTCGAAACGAAAGAAGGAACTACAAAAAGAAGTGGCCTACCTTGTGTAGCTGCGGTACTCGATTGGAACCCTGTGCCAGAGTCCAAAAACAAAGAAGTCAAGCTGCTCAAGGGAGCGGGAACGCCCCCAGAAGCGGCGGGTAGAGCTGGGGAGGCTGAAACAATAGCACTAGATGGCACTGGTTGAGCTGGCGAAGCAGCAAAATGAGACTGAATCGCAGCCTGAACTTCTTGGGAAACGAAAGCAGCAAGTTCCGGTAAAAAAGGCACTGTTGAACCAGAAGAAGGTCCGTTTGAAGTGGACATGCTCAGTGCTGAAACGTGGCTTGCAGAAGAAGACATATTGCAGGGTTTTCCTTTTCAAATAAAGTTTAAGTCGATAAAAGTAAAGCAGGCGGAGACAATTTGGGCGCGTAGCGCTCAACATGAGCGCCGAAGGCGCGAACTTCTAGGGGGGTCCGGGGGCATGCCCCCCCCCCCCCCGGAAAATTTTGAAAAATTAAGTGCTCTGAGACGCAATCTGGTGCATTTTGGTTGCCCAAATGAAGCAGATGAACAGGCTTCACAAACACAAGAAATGACAACGTATTTAATAAAATGCAGCCCTTTTCTGTTACATCATATGAAATTTTGCAACAAAAATACGAATATGACCTATTTGATTCATCAATCACATAAATCTTTTGAGATATTTTAGCTAATAATTATCTAATAAAGCAGTCAGATAATTCAAGGCGAGAGTGGGGCATGGCTAAAACTCATCCTCAGAAACAGAGTCAAGGCCTGAATCTTCGTCTGATATGTTTTGTTCTGTGCAGTCTTCACCAGCCAAACCTAAGCTCTCTGTGACTATCATCTCTGCTTCTTGTTCTTTACTCTGTTCTTCTTCCTCCGCCTCCTTATTCAAGTCAATTACTATGTCAGTTTGGGTTGCAGCAGAGAAAAAGGCAGCACGTGGTAGTTCCGCATTCTCCTTTGGGGGTTGTCGTGGCTGGTTCACTCGTTTCAATTTGTACCTTGATTTGTCATTCAGCCAATGCTGTGAAGAAAGATAGCATATCTAAATGGAAGACGCTACATCAACAGCTAAAGGGAAAGTGACAATTTAATGAGCCTGTACCTTTGTAGCATCTTGAATTATGCTGTCTGCTTCAGCCAAGGTTGGTCCATTAATGGAAACTTGTAGGAGAACATTCAACATGTCATCCTTAAGCAAGCTTCGTAGCCTAAAATAAGGAAATTTCATATAGGTGTCAGGAGAAATAAAGCAAAATATAATTTTATTTTATTCTACTGATAATAACAATGCTACGGCATATTACCTTGTCTTAATTCGCTTTACAGCAGAAGCCCCCCTCTCTGGCCAAGCATTTGTGACAGGGGCTGAGTAGCAAATCTCTGCGACTTCAGACAGCAGTGGGTACTGTTTCTGAGACTGGCATAGCTGCCTCAAAGAAAACTCCATGTCCTGAGTGAGAAAACGGGAAAATGGTAGTCATTATCAATACAGTAACACGAAAGTTATACGAACATTAATACATTCTGACCACTCCTTTTAGGGCTGTGTACACTGCAAATGTTATTATCTTTCTCGTGACCTACCCCCTGAAAGTCAATGAGATCAAATTTGAAACGATGCCATTCTGCCATGAACTGGTCCACATCATTACTGAAAAAGTGTTTGGCCAACAACATCACATCTGCCTCCCCATAGCTTTTGAAGTCCGGATGTTCCTTTCTAGATTAATACCGATAATAATAAAAGCTTCATTAGTACTGCAAACTAGCTGAGCTGATTTTCAAAGGTTAAAATTGCATTTGCATATTACTAAACTAAGTGTAACTTCATGAATTGTAACGGAAATAACCCTCTCACTTAATAGATAAAAATACATACCTAGGTATAAGCCCTGGATGGAAAACTTTAAAGGCAGAGAAGATGTCTTGACATTTGGAGAACCGCTTGTCGATGTTCTGAATCAAACTTGTCAGATATTTAACTTTCAGGTTGGCCAATCTTCGCTCATCTGATTGTGTAAGCTCAATGTTAGTAGCAGACAGGGGACCATTCCTAAGATCAGCCGTGAGGTTTTTGATGAACTCTGTTTTCTTTGCTTCCTCTAGTAGCTGATTCAGTTGGGCCTTTGCGTAGCCAATGCTGCCTTTAATGTGGGCATATGACAATTCGCCTTTCTGAAAGGTCTTGCTTAGGGTACTAAGAATGGGAAGCACCTCACCAAGCAGATATAGGGTTCCTAGGAAGTAGCCTGAGTACATCTTTTTGTACAGTCCTCCAGCTGTTGCACTTTCGGATTCCAGCTCCTTTAGAGCCAAGAGGAGGGGGTAGATGCACTTCTTGACAGATTTCACTGATGCCTCAAAGCTAAGCCAGCGGGTCTTGCATGCTTTCTGGAGCTTTGTTGCCACGGCCTTTTTCCCTTTTGCACTTAGTTGTACGGTGTTGACGTTGGCTTGTATCTTGATGAAAGTCGCCATTTTCTTGGGCGAGTTTTCAAGAAGCTGCCAGACCTGCCTAAGGCAGTTGTGAACGTTGTCGATGTATTTCACATCGTCTTCTTTACTGGTATCAACAGTTGCCAAAGCTAGTCTATGACAGACGCAATGAAAGGTGAGAATTGCAGGGAAATCTCTGCGAAGAAGTCCAGCCAAGCCATTTTGTTCTCCTGTCATTACTGATGCACCATCAGTACAGACTGAGGCAAACTTTCTGGTGTCTAGGGATTTATTTTCCAAACCTTGAAGCACAGCTGCCTTTATGGTCGGAGAATTCGCACTAGAGCTTTCGCCACTCAAAAGGTTAGTTGTAAAAAGGAACTTGGTGTGTTTAGAGGCTTTCTTATCTACATACTGGATGAAGCAGATCATCTGCTCTTGAACAGCAATATCTGTAAGGTCGTCTATGAGCAGTCCAAAACATCTGGCGGCCTGAGCATCTGGCAAAAAGGAGTTACAAACCGCATCTCCCAATGCTAGCATCATTTCTTTTTGCACTCGTTGACTTCTGTGTTGGAAGTACTTGATCTCTTCACCCCCTTGCAACGCTACAAGCTCATTTAGATGGGCTGCTTTCCTATTCGATATCTCCTCTTTCATCAGGAAATATAGATTACGCATGACGCATTCAATTGTTTTTGCCTCCGCAGCTTTTCTGTTGCTGACTTCTCTCTGGAAAATACTTCCCCTTTGTGTGTGTTCAAGTTGGATAACTTCATTGTGTGTTCTACTGTTGAGATGCCCCACCAATGCCGAGGACTTGAACCTCACTGAGGGCTCTGCAGAGAATTTCTCTTGCTTATTTTGTGTAGAGTGGACATTGTGCTTCTTGCACAGGATACAATACACCCCTTCACCTTCTACAAACACAGGCCACCAGTATCCGCTTGCTGCACAGTAGGCAATGTCAGCTTTGCATAGCCATGCGTGATTAAACAGCTTTTCTTTCTTCTTGCCCTTGTTTGCTTCTAGCTGCCTGGAAATCTCTTCTCTACTGAAGGTACAACCCGCATCACAGATATCGTGGTGATGAATTCTTGATTTCTCTCCAGGAAAAAGGTCTTCCAACATCTCTTGTGTAGGCATTTTAGATTGATTATCCAATGGTTTTTTGCTTACGTTTGTTACAGGCACAGCAGATGGACTTTTTTCTACTGAGGGAACTTTTTCCACATTATCTGCTGATGTGTAAGGCAACGGAGCACATCTATCATTAGAGTCAGCTTGTGGTGCATCAGACTGTGTGAGATCTGCAGATGTGGATGCATCTGATGAAAGAAAGTTACTGTTATGTTAAGATAATGAAAAAGTGTAATTGTATTTATACAGTAAATAAGTGTTGTCAAAATGTTTTCTTGCCTGACACCCGTTGTTTTTTGGTGAAAAATGTCTGAATCCCGGCCTGTTTGGAACATTGTCTCTTTTGGCTCATGTTCGAGAACTACACTGTGATGTTGCACTGCAAAAGTAATGCATAATAATAATGATATCTTTACTTATATAAGAAGTCAAGGATATAATTTATCAACACCTCCAATAGGCATCGTTTTTTCTTTACAACCAAAGAGAGTCTGGAAGTTTGCTTGCAGCCTCAAAACAGACTGGGCACGACTGGTTCCAAATATGGCACGTTGATTATGCAATCGAGCACATGGCGACAAACAGCGACAAACAGCAACAAACAAAGTGGTTGTATCTTCGCCCGTTCATCCCTCAGGCAATACCGGGCACGTTACTAATAAATATTAATGTAAAACAACACTCGAATCGATCTGGAAGAATTTCACATCAAGATATTAACACAAGAATCAAACAGATCAAAGGTGAACAAAAACACGAACATCACAAAAATATTTCGCAATTTTATCCCGCACGATCGGCTTATCACTTTACTTCGGTTTATAGCTTGACCCGAGATAATATTTTTTATGCTTTCGCTTGGTGAGAATAAGTAGTTCCTAGTTAAAGTATATCTGTTTAAACTAAAACAGTGAGAAGCCGAGAAGTCAAGAAGATAATTGACCTTTCAAATAGTGATTAATTATTGTCTGCGTTAAATTTATTTTGCTTCGAATTCACGAAAGCTAAATGAAGCGTATTTGAAATGAAAAGGCGACACACCTCATAAACAAAGGACCATTTTGGTTTAATAAATTGCGATGAAAGCGCTACATTTCATTAAGTGATGAATATTTATGAGAAATGCAGAAATAAAACAATTTACGTACCTTGAAGGGATGCCAGTGATGCGTGACTTGACAACGCAAACTTGCATTAATGAACGTCACGTACCAGTACACGCGTAAAAATTCCTCTTCGTTTTCGCGAGTTTCTTCGGAGGAAATATGTACTCCTCATCGATTTCCGTTTCTTGCACGTCATTGTCAGACAACATACAAAGCGTTTATTCTTTATCTAAAATATTTTAAATTATTTACCAGCAAGGATGCTTTTAGTTGCCGGCGACGGAGCCGTTCGCAGGCGGCGAAAATCGCCGGTCGCCGGCCGAAAAGGAAAACCCTGTATTGCCTGGTGGAGCAGAGATTGATGTGGCTACGGATGAGGAAATTCCGAACAAAGCTACTTCTTGACTAGTATTCGTTTGGCGTGAAGTCATGACTTCGGAAGAGAAGCAAAAAGGCACTGAACTATGGCAAGCAAAAGTGAACTAGAACGTAGCTGGAACACAATACAAATGCCCCTGCAACAAACCCAGTAAATGTGAACCCCCTGTGCATGGCTGCCCACGGACCACTGCTGACTGCATTGGCTCAAGTTTAACTTTGCCTAAATTACATTCAGCCACATAAATATTGTTGAGCTTTATATATGCTGCAGACATCAACATGATTGACAGTGTTTGCTGTTTGATATGTGTTCGATCTGTATTATGGTTTGTTAACTTCTAAGTTCTTACTTTCTTTGTGTGACAAAACATCTGCATTATTCTTACCTTGTACTTCTGTGCCTTGTGAGAGGTAAATACTCAGATTAGCATGTTCCTCTCACTCAGGAAGGCGCACATTCTTCTTTGTTGGAATCTTGGTGTGAAAAGGGGTTTCCTTTACTGAGGCACAGTCTACCCACAAAGAGAGAAATACCTTTGTTATGCTAAAATCAATGCATTCATACATAGTTAAGTAAAGTTAAGTTTATGGGAGGTTGTTGAAAAGTGTATAAAAAAAGAAAAAAAGAGAAAGAGAGAGAAGAAAAAGAATTAAGAAAATCCAACAAACTATCCCTCTGCTTTACTAAGCGCTCGGGACCTTCTAGCAATTAAGCTAGGCAGCATTAAAAGTTTGAAGATATGCATTTATGATGGCATTTTCTCCATCAAGGTAATAATTACCCAAACCTCAGGAGCTAACTGCTAACTGAGGGAGCCAGGCACTAGCATTGTTCAATCAAGCTTGAACTGAAAAAAAAATTAAAAAAAAAAAAAATTAATTAGTTAATCTGTCTTCTTTTTATACCCTCTGTTGTTTTTAAGGTCTTCCATCCATGTCTTAAATTTTTCAGTCATTGTGTTACAATACCAATTTCCAAATTACTGTTTATGACTTTCAGGGTCTCTCTTTTATCCACTCATGGGGCAAACCATGTTATACAAGGATCACTCACAGCTGCTGCTCTCTCTATTCCAAGGAGGTCCTTGTCTCATCTTTTTGTTTTGGGTTTTGTTGGTGGTTGAGAATGAGACTTGTTGCCTGGACTGATTGTGTTGTTGAGGCTGATGGTGGTGTGTACTTTTGACTGTATTGGAGCAGGGTGAAGTCTTCTTACTAATGTTGGTAGCTGTACAAAAAAAAAAACAGAAGCTGGAAGGATTGGCGTCAGTTGGGAAGCTTATGAAGAGAGAACCTCTGAGAAGCTTATGAAGAGAGATCTCTGAGAACAGCTGTTCTTGTGGTATTGGTTGGTAATATAAATTTGAAGGGCACAGGATAGTTGACTTGTGGCAGAGACGGAAGCAGTGGTATGGCTGGTTTGTCGCTTGATATACCACTGACTTAGTGTTGCTTGGTTTATTTCTGGCAGCTGAATCTGTCTCATCACCATGCCATAGTTCATAACACATTCTTGTATGCCTCGGTAGTCTTTACACGCAAAAGACCAAGGGTTAGATGTTTTTGTCCTTGATCTGTTTGGCTCAGGATGTAGATTACACAGTTCAGATATAACAACCTCAGTGTACCTGTCACGATCTGGCCATTGGGCTGGTACACTGTAGGAGGCTAGAAAACATCTTAAGAAAGAGAAACAAATTCTATGAAAAAGGGTTTTTTTGTAATATTAACAACATAAAAGATAAAGTAGCTCACTTCCTAGTACCATCTGGTACAACATTGGTACTTCTTTTTGTAGCTCTAAACTTTCCCATAACCAGTGTAGTGCAGTGTCGAGGAGTAAATGTTGTCGGCTGTTGGTCATATTCATGAAAGCTTTTCCACAATCTAATGATTTCATTGGGTTGGTTATTGGACAAGGCCATATTTTCTTCTCTGAAATAAACCAGATGTGCTGCTAAAACCTGGACTTCTTCATATCCCTGAATGTTGTCAGACCCAGCAGAGTCTTAAAGACCAAAAAATGGAATTACTGGTGGTTAAGATTTTACTTCCTGAAAACTTACTTCTGTATCACATGATAGATCTTTTCCCACAGGCTCAGCAGAGTCTTTATCAGAAGTACTGGTTGCATCTGTGTCTAAATGAAAATTCACATTTTTAGTTAAAGATTCAGGAAAGGTAGATTTTTGGGAAAATATGTACCTACCTATGTCAATGCCCAAAGGCATGGTAAACACCTGCTCTGCAAGTGCAATTGTCTCATGTTCATCTTCATCAAATCCTTCATCTATTTGGTGTGGGTTGATATCTGAAAGAGCTTCTTGCCCCTGTGGTCTCCGATCTTCATCTTCACCTTCAAGGGTATTGTCCCTGAGAATCTCACCAGTTTGATTGATAGATAGATATGTTCAATCAACACTTTTGCAGGCAAGCTGAATTTCAGTGTGGGTCAGAAAATTACACCCACAATAGAAGAAATAATATGAATAGCACTAATAATATTACAGCAATTTCTCATGTATGAATAATATAAATAGTCCTTAATGAATAATATTTCAACAACTTGCACGAAAATTTCATTAGATTCAAAAAGTTATCATAAACATGCCCTCAAGGGTTTCCCCTTCGGGGAAGAAACTTATTTGTACAGAAAGCTGCCAATCTATCTATCCTCACTTAGGGTATCTCTACAGAGCCAACTGGGATGGGTCGTCTAGCATTTCAAAAAGTTGACAAGAGTGTTGAATCTGTTTCGTCCTACGCGTGTTTGTTCTCTCACGAAACTTCCCCCAAAATGAATTTAGCATCAACTTAGCTGTGGAACGTTTGCCTGGGTTCTTGCGTATCTTCTGGCTGTCTAATCTGATACCTTCGTGCTCTTCATAATCTTCCACGTAATGCATTCTGGTGTCAGTATCTGTAGCCCATTCAGGCCACCCTCCACTCTCTTGTTTGTCTTTAAGCCAAACATTGACATAATCTTCAAACAATCCTTTCTTTTGTTGATTGGTGGGAAAATGAACCTCATAAATGTGCAAAATGCGGTAACCCAAATTGACCGCTTGTTTGAGTTCAACGGTACTCCACGTACCAGTCAAAGCGCGCTGTCCCTCCGTATGTGCGCAAACATGTGTACGATCCAGCATGGGTTTTTTAATCTCCTATTCAACATAAGAGCGGCAGAGAGGAAATAAAAGTTTTCCCGAATGTCTAAAAGGCAAGACGAGATGGAATAGATTCTCTGGGGGTAAAATGGTAACTTGAGCCACGCCGAAGTAAGAAGAATATTCTGATCTTGAGGTTGGAAGAAAATTTGAGGGTGACCAGTGGGGTATGTACCTTGCTTGTATACCCAGGGGTATTCGGATGTCACATCAATATGGCGTATTTGCTCCCCCTGCTGTTTGTCAATTACACGGTGAAGACATGTTGCCCCTGTCCTCCCCCCGAATAAAGCATTTCGAGGACTCAATCGGGGTAGTCTTCTTTCAGGGGGTGGATCTTCATCTTTCAACTTTTGCTCCCACTCTCACTTCCAAATCTGTGTAACGTTAAAACCCTGTCCTGTCCACAGTTCAATTTCATGAAGCCTTGCTCTGTATAAAGCTTCCATGCATCGATCGGGGTTCTTGCGAGAGATTAAATTTCTCTTCTTGAAACAATGTTTACATCCTTGCATCAAACAGTCATTGAATAGAAAAATGTTCAGCCCAAAAACTCCGTCGGCAGGTAAAACTCGTACACCTTCGTAAAATTCAAAGTTTCTCCCAATGAGAAGGTCACTCTCTCCACGTTCCAACCAATCCAACCATTCTTGAGCTAAGGGGTTCGGTGAATATTGGTGCTCACACACCCACCCTCTAGGGGGTTCAAGGGCAATTGTATTCTCCTCCATTTGACA